>NC_025998.2:108743741-108858670 GCF_000442705.2 Elaeis guineensis
GTCGACGTTTCTTCGGATGCCGAACCACCGGCCCCCCGGGCTTCTTCAAGGAGTCCCCCCGCTGGGGCTTCCGTTTTGGGAGTCCGTTCCATGGAGGCGCCCGAAGTCGAGAGGGAGAGGAGAAGGAAGTCGGTGGCCCGCAGGGTGAGTAGCCGTCGAGCCGTCGTTGAGGAGTCCTTTGGTTCCGAAGGAGAACCGGGGGAGAATCCCTTTAATGATAGGGACCTGATAAAGCGGCTGATTGATGGCTGCATCCTGCCCGAGGTCGTCGAGAGGATTGATCGCACCGATCCCGAACAGCGAGTTTGGAACTCCCTGGGGTCCTTTCTCGAGGTAAACAGATTCGCACTCCCCCTTCCCTTCGTTTAATTAGCTTCTTGTTCCTTCGTTCTGACCTCCTAGTCGACCTTGCAGATCGGACACCAGCTCCTTGCCAATATCAAGGCGATGAATCAGGCGAGGAGGGACGCCATCCAGATGGAGGAGAGTTGCCGGGCCAAAATCGCCCGTCTCGAGGAGAAGGCAGCCGAGGAAGTCGCCCTCCAAGAGGCTCTGGAGAGAGAAAAATAGGTCCGGGAGGAAGAGAAGCAGACCTCGGAGGAGACGGTGAGGAAGGTGGAGGCCGAGGTCGCCAATTTGGCAGAGCAAATTCCGATCCTGGTCTCGGAGGCCAGGGTTCTTGCGGTGGAGGAGTTCAAGGCTTCTGCGGAGATGAGGGACCTGAACGTCAGGTTCGGCCAAGAAGCATTCATCAAGGGGTTCGAGCTCTGCTAGGAGAAGGTGGTCAGGAAATTTTTCGAGCTCGATCTCAACTTCTTGGGTGAGGAGTCTGAAGATGAGGTCGGTCCCTCTCCTGCTGCTACTGCTACCGCAGCCCTCCTTCTAGGGACACCGAGCTCTCCAACTCCTACTGCAGAGGTCTGAGACCTCCGACCTTATATTTTTCTTTTATTGCAATTTTTCCTTTCCTTTTTGTCTTTAAGAATCATTCAATCAATAAAGTTGAATTTCTCATCGTGGATGGCTTCTCCTCTCTTCCTTCCTCCTTTTTATTTTTCTTTCTGCAATGAGACGCGCCTTGATGCTTTTGTCTTCCGATGGCAGTGTCCTGCCACAGTGCTTCCCCTACCACGGGGGATCCCGCTGAAGTCCACGATCCAGCGTCTGAAGAAGGAAGTTCATCATTTGATGAAGAGGTCGAAGAAGATGGATGGCGAACTCCGCAGGTTGAGGGAGAGCCACTCTGAAGCCACCGCAAAGGCCACCCACTTTCGAAATCTCCACGTGAAGGGGATCATGGAGTACAGCCGGAGGAAGGCGAACTTCGAGAAGGAGCTTGAGGAACACAAGAAGCGTGCTAGTGATCAAATTTGGGCTCAAGCTGTCAAGATCAGTTCTCTTATGGTGGAGCTGTCGGCTGCCCAGGAGAGGATTGGCCAGCTGGAAGGAAGTTCATCCCAGCTTTTGACTCGGGCCGACAGCGACCGGGAGTGGTCGAAGAAGGTCTCCGACCTCCAGCAACAGCTCCAGGATGCCGAGGCGAGCTACGATGCGTACCGGGTCGGCTGGCGCAAGTAGGTGGACGAATACAAGGGGAGGCTCCGAATGACGACCGACGAGGTTGCCCACCTTCAAGGGCAGCTAGCTGGAGGGGTTCAACTTGCTTCTGCCCGAGATTCTAGTGAACTCCAATCCCTGAGAAGAACCGCAGAAGAGCTATCTGTTACCCTTGGGGAGGGGAAGGCCGAGCTGCAGCAATTGAAGATCCAACTGGTATGCGAGCAGCAGGCCGTCAAGGACGCAGAGGCGGAATCCGAGGTCCTGAGAAAAAGGCATCGAGAGGCGGAGAACGAAAGCCAGCGATTTCATCGAAGATACATGGAGATATTAATGAGGGAGAGGGAATTGGAAGCAGAAGTTGAAAGTTTAAGGTGCTCCCTGGCGAGGGTCGAAGCCAATAGTCTGAGGTCAGAGGAAGCTGGGTCCCCTTAGGGCTCTTTTTGTCCTTTGTTCCTCTAAGTGTCTTCTTTTGTCGCTTGTCTGTTTGTCATCGCCATTGTTGCTGTCGTTGTTGTTTTTGTTGTTTTATTTTTGTTCCTTTAGCCTTCTGGGCTTTGTAGTATATATTTTGCGAATGAAATGAAGAGGGAATTTTGTGTTACCTCGTCCATGTATTGTATTAAATTATCGTCCGCCGAACTTCTCTTGTCTTTTGACTTGTTCGACGTCGATGTCGTTTGGAGGTGCCCAGTCATCGCCACGCTGATTTGCTTTTCTTGTTGTCCATGGTTGTAAGTTCGAGCTTGGTGGTCCGAACTTCGCATTACCTCAAAGGGGTCATTATTTTCTTGACCTGTGTCGAGAGCCTTCTTAGAGACCGGGGATGTTTGGTAGGAACTCCCTATCTTTGTTGAGATGAGGTTCCCTAGGTCTTTGGTGTGGTTTGTTTTTCATCTGTTGCCGATGTAATTCATCGCTTTCCTTTTTAATTTTCCTCCTCTTTTCTGAGTGAGGGTCTTTCTCTTGCTTTTTGTGGGGTCGCGTAGAAGTGTAGGGATGCCATTGAGGGAACTTTTCCCTTTATCCAATTTTATTGGTTAGTCGGGTTTTTATCATCGTCAGGGCGAGGTTCTCCTTCTATTCTTGACGTAATCGATCTCAGTTCAGGTTGGGACGAGGTTCTCCTCCTGTTCCCAACGGGGCCGTGGGGGCACATAAGGGTCGTTACAAGGGTCTCTCCCCCCATCCGATCTAAAAGAACCGGGCCTTCAACTTTGCTCATGTCAGGACGAGGTTCTCCTCCTGTTCCTAACATGGCTGTGGGGGCACATTAGGGCATTGCAGGGCCTCTCCCCCCATCCAGTCTAAAAGAACCAGGCCTTTGACTTTGCTCATGTTAGGATGAGGTTCTCCTCCTGTTCCTAACATGGCTGTGGGGGCACATTAGGGCGTTGTAGGGCCTCTCTCCCCATTCGGTCTAAAAGAACCGGGCCTTTGACTTTGCTCATGTTAGGATGAGGTTCTCCTTCTGTTCCTAACATGGCTGTGGGGGCACATTAGGGCGTTGTAGGGCCTCTCCCCCCATCCGGTCTAAAAGAATCGGGTCTTTGACTTTATTTATGTTAGGACGAGGTTCTCCTCATGTTCCTAACATGACCACGGGGGCACCTAAGGACCATTATATGGGCCTCTCCCCCAATCCGATCTTAAAATAATCAGACTTTCATTTTATTTATATTAGGACGAGGTTCTCCTCCTGTTTCTAACATGACCACGGGGGTACCTAAGGGCCGTTATATGGGCCTCTCTCCCAATCCGATCTTAAAATAATCGGACTTTCATTTTATTTATGTTAGGACGAGGTTCTCCTCCTGTTCCTAACATGACCACGGGGGCACCTAAGGGTCGTTATATGGGCCTCTCCCCCAATCCGATCTTAAAATAATCGGACTTTCATTTTATTTATGTTAGGATGAGGTTCTCCTTCTGTTCCTAACATGACCTTGTTTTAATTGTTTGAAGGGGTTATCCCCAGTCATGATAAGCCCATGCAAAGTCAAAAGGAATTTTAATTCAAAGCAAAGTCGTTAGTAATACATTTACAGGCTTTTCGAGTCCCATAGTTGTACAAGGTCTGCTCCTCCTTGAGGTCCTCCGGTGATGGAGTTGATGATCCCGATTGGAGGCCGATCTCCGAGCTGCTCTTCCCTCTTCGACGGTTCAGGCTGCGGCAGGGCCTGTGGCCGATCTTCTCTACCCTCAGGCCAACACCGAATGAACCTATCGAGTCGACCTCGCCGGATGAGCTCCTCGATCTCATCTCGGAGCTGGATGCATTCCTCCGTGTCATGGCCGTGGTCATGATGGTAGAGGCAGAACTTGTTGGGGTTGCACTTTTTGGGGTGCGTGCGTATCCTCTCTGGCCTTGGGAGCTGCTCTCTGACTTCCATCAGCACCTGAGTTTTTGATGCGTTGAGGGGGGCATAGTTGCGGAACCTTCCTGGGGGAGAGCCCCGCCAAGCTCAGCGCTCCGGGCTTCCCTGCCTGCGCGCTCGAGGAGGAGTCTGGGCGCGCTTGTGCCCGGGAGGAGTTTGAGAATGTGGTCGAGCTTCTCTCGGCCCTTTTTCGACTGTGGGCTTACTCGAGTCTCCCACCTGCCGCTCTCTCGCGGTCTCCTCATCCTTCATTTTGAAGGCTTCTTCCGCTCGGGCATACCCTTCAGCTCGAGTCAACAGGTCAGCAAAATTCCTGGGGTACTTCTTCTCCAAGAAGAACAAAAGGTCGTTCTTCTGAAGGCCGCCCTTCAGAGTGGCCATTGCTACCGACTGGTCCAAGTTTTGGACCTCCAGCATGGCGATATTGAAACGGTTGATGTAGGCCCGAATGGACTCCCCCTCCCTCTGCTTGATGTTGATGAGGGACTCCGAGCCCTTCCGGGGACACCGGCTGCTAACGAAATGAGCCACAAACTGATGGCTCATCTGATCAAAAGAAAAGATGGTACCCGACTTCAGTGTCGAGTACCAATTTCTCACCGCTCCCTTCAAAGTGGATGGGAAGGCTCGGCATAGAATGGCGTCAGGCGCACCATGAAGCAGCATCATTATCCGGAAGGCCTCCAGATGGTCAACCAGGTCCGAAGTCCCGTCGTAGCTTTCGAATTGAGGGAGCTTGAAGTTTGGCGGGATTGGCTCCTGCATGATCATTTGAGAAAAGGGGGGGTCAGTATAAATGTCCTCACCATAAGCGGGGGGAGCGTGGCGGAGTTCTTCGATCCGTCGGTTCATCTCCTGAAGTCTCCGATCCAGGAAATCCTCTCGACAATGAGTCTCGAGGGTCTTCTGGCAAGATGGAGGTAGAGATCTTCCAGGGGTTGAATCGTGGTCTGACTGGGAGCTTTCCACCCTTGGATTCATCTTTCCGGGAAAGACTGGGCGGCTGGCCCAAGTGGCCCATCCCACCATCGGATTTTGCAGTTCTGGCGATGCTCTTTTCGGTCGCACTGATGCCTACGGCTGCTGCTGCTGTTGCATGGCCTGCACAGCTTCAGTGAGGCCTCTGACCTGCTGCACCAGTAGGTCGAATTGCTCCGTGCCAACCGCCATTGCCGGAGGAGGGGGTAGAGGCTGGGAGACCGGAGGTGAGGTCGGAGCCTGAGATCTGGCCGTGGAGGCCGTAGATCGTCGTGTGGATGCTTTGCGGGGAGGCATCGGGCGAAGATCAAGTGGGGGAAGGAGGAGTAGATGTTGGAGAAGATGACTGGATGTGGTCCCGTTGAGCGCTCCTTCAAGAACAAGGGTACTGCGAAGACACAGCCCTTCTTCTAGCGCCAATCCTGTTGGTGCAAAAATCCGCCTGCGTCGGAGAAGCTGGAGTTGAGGGAGTCACGGTCACCGCCGGGACCTGCAAAAGAAGTCTAAATCGGATGTGGGGTTGCTCCAGCAAGATCCTCCTACGCTCAAGTCAGTTCTCTGCCTCAACAAGAATGGAGTGCTCGAACGAAAATTTTAGCAGAGTTTTGGGATTGAAAATAGGGCTTAGAGAATAACATATCTGGGGTCCCCCTTTTATAGGCGGAGGGGGCAACAGACTGATAGCGATGTTTGTAACCGTCTGACAGTGGGTTGCCCAGGATCAGGAGGAGTTTGTTGCGAAGAGTAGTGGAGTGGGATCGTGGCCACTGCCGGGACATGCCACGTGGAGTCTGTTGCGGGTAGTGAAACGGCGTCCATTGTCGTGACTTGCCAGGGGGTGGAGGAATCGTGCGGTATCCGACGCAGGGAGTGGAGCAGAATCGTGGTCATTATGGCGATTTGCCAGGGAGTGATGGAGCCGCACGGAATCCATCGTAGAAAGTGGAGCAGTGTCATGGCCGTTACTGCGGCCTGCCAGGGAGTGATGGAGCCGCATGGAATCTGTTGCAGGAGGTGAAGCAGAGTCGTGGCTGTTGCTGTGGCCTGCCAGTGGGTCCAGGTCTGTCGGCCGAAGTTCGGCTGGAGTGTCTAGCGGAGAGAGGTGGCTAGCTACCCTTCTGAGAGGAGCTCAGAGTCTGGCTCTCATAGGAGTCCGGATGTAGTTCACTTGCAATTGGCGTCGGGGGCGAAGTCCGGCTCCCGTAGGAGTCCGGACGGAGTTCACCAGCAGTAGAAGTCGGGGATGAAGTCTGACTCCCGTAGGAGTCCGAGCGGAATTCACCTGCAGTCGGAGTTGGGGACGAAGTCCGGCTCCCGTAGGAGTCTAGACAAAGTCTTCCTGCAGCCGGAGTCGGGGACGAGGTCCGGCTCCCGTAGGAGTCCGGACGAAGTCTTCCTGCAATTAAAGTCAGGGGTGAAGTCTAGCTCCCGTAGGAGTCCAGACGAAGCTCACCAGCAGTTGAAGTCACGGACGAAGTCTGGCTCCCATAGAAGTCTGGACAAAGTCTTCCTGCAGCCGGAGTCGGGGATGAGGTCCGGCTCCCGTAGGAGTCCGGATGACGTCTTCCTACAATTAAAGTCTGGGGCGAAGTCCGACTCCCGTAGGAGTCCGGACGAAGCTCACCAGCAGTTGAAGTCGCGGACGAAGTTCGGCTCCCGTAGGAGTCCGGACAAAGTCTTCCTGTAGTCAGAGTCAGGGACGAGGTCCGGCTCTCGTAGGAGTCCGGATGACATCTTCCTGCAATTAAAGTCAGGGGCGAAGTCTGGCTCCCGTAGGAGTCCGGACGAAGCTCACCAGTAGTTGAAGTCACGGACGAAGTCCGACTCCCGTAGGAGTCCAGACAAAGTCTTCCTGCAGCCGGAGTCGGGGACAAGGTCTGGCTCCCGTAGGAGTCCGGATGAAGTCTTCCTGTAATTAAAGTCAGGGGTGAAGTCCGGCTCCCGTAGGAGTCCAGACGAAGCTTACCAGCAGTTGAAGTCGCGGACGAAGTCTGGCTCCCGTAGGAGTCCGGACACAGTCCTCCTACAGCCGGAGTCGAGGACGAGGTCCGGCTCCCGTAGGAGTCCGGGTGGTGCAATGGGAGTTCGCCCGTCGGAGGAATTCAGTAAGTACTGTGGAAATCCGGCTGTTGGAGAAGTCTGGGGAGATACCATCTGCAATCGAAGGTCGGAGGAGTCTTGATGAGGGTCAATCCTGTTAAGAACTTCGGCTGAGGATATTTTATACCCAACAATAAGTATGATATTAGATTTGATATCATTTCATATCCAGAGTCATATTCGAGGTGAAGGAAGATCGCAGGATTGAATTGCACGATAACTTTTCACTGAAGGATATTTTTGATATTTTTACTAAAATTTTATATCTTTCAGATAGACATGATATGTTGCTAGACATCAATCTTATCTTGTGAGTTTGATCGAATTAAAGAGTTTAATTCGATCACCAATTAGAAGGAGTTCTAATTACTGAAATCGGGTTAGCTCGATTGGATCTAGATCGATTAGATTAAATTCTAATCAAATCAGATCGACTTGCACTTGAGTCTACTACTGGTTAGATATGGAACTCAATAGATCACACACAAAGAGAATTGATCAGGGGTCTAATTGGATTAGATCATGTTTGCAAAATAGACATGCTAGCACATGTTGCAAAAACTAGCTCCCTATTTTGAATTGGGTTCAAAATTGATTCCAGATTAGGCTAATTAAAGTCAAATTAATTTAAATTAATTTTGAAATTGAGTTGGATCAGCCCTTGACTATATGTACCAAAAATTTGGAGCCAAAAAATCAGATCCCCATGCATCAAGAATTTTTTTTGTGCGTGGGTGCAGTTTTTGTGCGCAGAAATAGGTTTCACGTTCCATGAGATGGGACGCCCCTTCCTCGAGCTTATCCAATGTTGCATGATGAAATAAATTTTTTTGATTCCTGACTTGATTTTGAGACAAAAATTTTTTTTAAAATTAAAATACCTTCTGGTTTAATCATGAAAATTTATTGAATTTGACAATCCTACCAATCTGATCCATGCGCCTGACCAAGAGTCTAACTTATGAAGGACTCTAACCCAAGTGTCACGCCACATTTTAATTTTAAATTTTTTTCATGCCATCAGTAAGTTAGCACCTTCATTTTGGTCTATTGGATGGACAAAAATTGCTGATGGGTGGTGGAGAAAAATTACGCCAAGGGAAGCTGCGCTAGGCATTGGAGAAACATCGAGAAAAATATTTTGAAGAGTCCTTCTATGCGAAGTGTCTCTCAAATTTTTTTCAGATGCTTGCCATGTGTCATGAGACTCCTGATGGGCATGAAAAATTGGCTGGAGGTGTGAGAAATTTTTTGGGGTGCGAGATGGCGCATGGAGGGGGCGCGAATCATTCCCGAAGGCAACCTATCGCAAAGTATTTAAAGGGTGTGCGCCGGGGATTAGATTCATTCAGATTTCAATTCCTCCTTTCTTTCTAACATCCTCTCTCCATTGTCTAATTAGTCTCTTCCTTCTCTTGTTAGGGCAAGTCTAAAAATAGTAAGAATAAGTCCGATTTTAGAACAAGAGTCTAGGAAGAGAATTAAGGAAGACAAGGAGAGAAGAAAGGTAGGGATAGGAAGGCTAGGAGAAGAGGAAGAGGGTCTTGATGTTCTGGTGCCCAAAAAAATTCTTAGAGTGAGAATTTTAGAGAAAGAATCATCTCAAAAATTTGGTATCCTGGTCATAGCCCTGTGTGGATCACCATTGGAGGGCGAACACTTGGACGTCTGGTGGAGGTTCCGTCGGAATTTAGATTAAGCATTGCAGGTATTCTTCTATAGCTTGAATTTAACTTTTGAATATATATTATATATGATTGTTAATCATCAAGAAGATGCTGATTTAAGGGTTTAATATTTAAAATTTTTTAATTTAAATTTTAAAATTCATTATGCTTTTGATATGCATGTCCACCCTGAAACCCTACAGATTCTTCGATTTTATTATTGGATTCAACATAATAGTCGACTACTCCCCCTCTATATAAAAGAAGAGAAAGATGCTCGGATAAGTCTTTCTCCAGAGAAAAAGAGCCCTCGTCCTCTCCATTTTTCTCATTTTCTGCTGTTCCTAAGCTTCAGCTAACTTAAATATTGAAGGATCCCTAGCCAAAAAATCTTCGATGAGTGTAGACTTCTTTTTTAGATGCTCTAAGACGAAGATGCTCCAATCTGTCATCAACTCTTGCATTGGTAGGAAACCAAGTGTCACACCTCCGATCCGAGATCGCAAATCAGAGGTCATGGCAACCACCGCATACCTAGGAATAACGCTCTTCATAAGCACGCAAGGCATCTTATCATGATATCGTAAAGCAACAATGGAATAAACTTCAAATAATTTATGTTTGACTTTATTTTTAAAAAAGTAAAATCAAATATCTTACAAAATAAAATTTCATGATCTTGAATCAAATTTTAATAAATTTTAATATAAAATAAAATATCAAAATCTGCCTCTAGTATACTTTTTCATATCGAATCCTTGTCACGCTAGATTTCTGAATCTGTGAAAATAATAAAATATAGAGTAATAAGCTAGACAACCCAGTAAATAATATATACTTTAACTAGATAAATCAAGCAATAATAATATACTAAAAATTAGCATGCAAGATGCATCAATTCAAAATATACATCACTAATCAAATAAGATCCATATAAATTCACTTTCATTCATAAATTGAATTCTTTCAAAACATCATGTTCATCTCAATAGCAATGAACTAAATCAAAATACCAATGCATAACCTCCACTGGTAGGATATTAGATTTTCAGTATTTAACCACCTCACTAATAGGATATCAGAGTACTAGTGCATAATCTTCACTGACAGGGTATCAGTGTGCCAGCATTTAACTGCCCCCTGATAGGGTATCAAAATAATCATCAGCATTTAACTATCCCACTGACAGGGTATCAAAGTAATTACCAACATTTTACCTCTATTGATGGGGTTCTATACGTAGTCAGACTGTGAGTCAAAATCTATCTCAAATTAAAATACTTTTCATATTTCAATTCAAAAAATTCATAAACCATGTAACACTAAAATCAATAGAACGATCCATATCAAATTCAATATATTTGATCATAATCATTTAATATTTCAGAAAAGAGTATATTCAGCAATTCAAAATATCATGCATCAGATTTATAAATCATGTATATCTCAATACAAAAAATATTTAATAATTTATCGATAAATCTAAAAAAAATAAAATATTACTTATCTCACACGTATTCCAATAAATTCATGTAATTTCATAATTGTTTTTAAAATCTTCAATTCAAAGATCACATCGTAAAATTTCACTATTGGGCATCATTTTGTCGAGACAACTACACCCTATACATAATTAAGTCCAGTGATCAAAAAGGATATGAATAATCAACAAAGACATAATGAACAGTAGTCACATCTTATGGTCTAAATCGATCTGATCATGATAATTTTATTCGATCATGATCAAACTAGGTAGTTTGAAATCTTTCTACTGGATCAACTTGAACTCAAGGATATAGGGCTCAAACTTTACATTGATTTCATAAATCAAGTAGAGAGAAAATATTAAAGGAGAGAGAAGTTAATCAAGATGGAAGATAACTGATCCAACATCCCAATTGATCCGATCAAGGTGAATTAATCAAATCATGAATGAACTAATGTATATATGGTCTAACAAAAATCATGGATAATTAAATTTGAAAGAATTTAATTTGGCCAAGGTAGGTGCTGGCATGCTGTCCAATAATCACGGATCTAAAACCTTCACTAAGTTGGATCAAAAATCATCAAAATAAAGTGCTTTACTCAATTAATATTAAAGAGATAACTTCTAGAAAGAGAAATCCATGAAAAAAGATGAGTAATATAGGGAGAAAAAAATTTAGAAAAGAAAAGTAGAGGGAGAAAAGTATACTTTTTAGAGAGAGAAAATAACAGAGATCCAAGCTCAGAAGGGAGAGAGGGAAGAGAGAGAATATCTCTCTTATTTTTTGTCTTTTTCTTCCCTTCTCTTTTTTTCTTTTTTTTCTTTTTTTCTTTGCAGAACAGAGGACCCACACGTCCTCTTTTCTTTCTTCTTTGATGGAACAGGGAACTCCTTTCTTGTTTCAGATCAAGAAAGCCTATCCCCCCTGCAGCCGGCAACCCCTATGACTGGAAGAGCAATCTCGATGGCAACAACCGGCCTATTCTGATGACCGACAGTAGCCCACGATGATAGAAATCAAAGATGGAACACAAAACAGAGGATTCAAAAAAACAATGATTTTCAAGGGGTTTTTGGTAGAAAAATTTCAAGATTAAAATCAAGATAGATTAAGGGAATGAGATGAAATAGATTTACTAGATTTAGATAGGATTTGCTCTGATTTTTGGTGGCCAAAGTGAGATCAAATCCATCGACAGACAAGATGAAAAGGGGAAAGAAAATCGATGATTAATGGCAATTTTTGTGAAGAAAAATCCAAGAGTTTGAGGTATTTAAATAGACCTCAAATAGCGAGAAAATTTGAGTTTGATTTGATCTTAAATCCTAAGGATTTTAGGAATTTGAATCAGAGAAGAATCCTTCAGGAATTCTTTCAAGAAATTTTGGGTTCCCACCAAATTTCCAGCACGTGTTGGCTTATTTTCTTTTCATCCGTTGGTGCTTTACAATTGGTGCGGAGTATTATATTCGCTCTTCCTAAAAAGAAATTTCATCCTCAAAATTTTTCTTACCTAGATCCTCAAAAATTCAAGATTACTTTAACCTCAAATAATGTCATCCTCTAATTTTAAAATTTAATCTTTCATCATAATATCTTTCAAATCAAATTACTATTCTAACTAGTTTAAAAATTAATTCAGACCACTATGCTTTTACTGTATACTCTGATTCAAATTCATCAATGTACTTATATTAAATCTAAGTTTTTAAGTTATGTCACAATCAATATAAATCATCATCCCAATATTCCTAGTGTCTATCGATCTACTATGTATCATAATTTATTCATTTATGCTCTGATACCATATTACTTGTTATGCCCTCAATCCAAGATCATATATCAGGAGTCATAGCAACCGCTGCATATCTATAGAGAACTCTCTCCACAAGCATACAAGGCATCTCATCACGATATCATAAAGTAACAATAGAATAAAATTCAAATAATTTATGTTTAACTTTATTTTTAAATAACTAAATCAAATATCTTATGAAATAAAGTTTCATAATCTTGAATCAAATTTTAATAAATCTTAATCTAAAATAAAATATCAAAGTCTGCCTCTAATTAACTCTCTCATATCGAATCACTAAGTCACACTAGATTCTGAATCTGTGAAAGCAGTATAATATAGAATAATGAGCTAGACAGCCTAGTAAGCAATGCACACTTTAACTACATAAATCAAGCAATAATAATATATTAAAAATTAACATGCAAGATGCACCAATTCAAGACATACATCACTAATCAAATAACATCCATACAAATTTACTTTCATTCATAAATCAAATTCTTTCAAAATATCATGTTCATCTTGATGATCATGAACTAAATCAAAATACCAGTGCATAACTTTTACTGGTAGGATATTTTCAGCATTTAATTATCCCACTGATATGATGTGGTAACAGTTGTACCACATCATATTTTTCACAAACCAATGAAAGTCCTTTTCACCATCAAGGATAAGGACTAACATCAGCACATTTTACATGACATCAATGTTAGTCATTAACAACGATAATGGCAAAAGAAAAAAAAGTTCTCCCAAAACAAATTTTGGCAAACATAAAGATTTCAAATTTTGGATAAATTAAAACTGACGGACAAAGCTAATCTTAACATTCATGGGCATTAGACTTAACTTTTATTATTAGTGCTTATCCTTACAGGTGAAAGGAAAGACTTTTATTGGTTTATGATAAATGTGTCATGGTATCACCATTACAACGAATATTTATTCCTGCAATTGGACCTCCCAACCACTTAGAACTGAGTTGCCATTCGTTTAGTTGATAAGCTTACCACTCACAACTTCACTTTAGAAGTGAACTAGCGACAGTCACCAAGGTGGAATAGCTCCTTGTTATGCCCTCGATCTGAAATCGCGAGTCGGAGGTCGTGACAACCACCACATACTTATAAAGAACTCTCTCCACAAGTATGCAATGTATTCCAAAAATGATACCAATACATCATAGCAAAATTTATAATAAATTTAGCAGAAATTTAACTAACCAAAATTAACTTTAGTCTCTCACAAAATTTTAATAATATTCAAAGATCTTTCATCAATTTACACCTCAAATAAAAATTTTGTAAAAACATCATAATAAATCTATACTGTCGACTCTCATTTCTAGCTCACTCCCAAAATAGTATCATATCTGTAATTAAAAATTTGAATCTAAAAAATAAAAGAGAGAGGTAATAAGCTTGATAGCCCAATAAATAATGAATATCTCAACTAGATATTTTAGATATTTATCATATGATATGATGTTCAAAAATAATGTCATGAATAAACATAAGAACATATTTCATACTTACTTAAATAAGTCAAATAATTTCAATACTCATAGGCATGCATAATCATAAATCTGATTTAAATCAAAAATATAAATAACTCAACAGTCTTTGACTATGACCAATATTTAACCTCCATTGATAGGGTCCACTCAATACCAGCGCACAATCTCTACTGGTAGGATTCACTAATTACCAGCACATCCTCCACTAAAATGATCTATAAAGTACCAACGTATAACCTCCATTGGTAGAACTATTGATTACCAATATATAATCCCCATTGGTAGGGACCACTGAAATATAATTAGGCTGAAAGACAAATTCAATCAATTTCAAAGCATTTTTGTAACACATCATTGTTCCCACTGAAAATATGCATAATCCATAAATCATAGTATTTCAAAATTTTCAATTTTTTTAAATCACTTGCTATTCAAAATATAATTTTTTTATAAATCATGCATAATTTCAAGAATAATTATTACTTTCAAAATAAATTATGAAATATCTCAAGAAGATGGTTCATTATTACCTTTCGTAGAACACTGAATGAACAGATTAATTAACCTTAAGAGGATTCTTCAAAATGTATTATTCAAAATTATATTTTTACATAAATTCTAATTCATAACTAAATCATAATAAAATCCTAAATCAAAGTCCCACTTAAGATTAGATCAAAGATTGGTTATGTTTTTCTAGTTAGATTTCTAGAAAAAGATCAAAATAACCATGGACAACAAATCTCCAATTTTACAAATCCAAGAAAAGAGAGAAAATATTGAAGAGAGAGAAAATTTGACATTTTAGAGAGAGAAAATAGGGGTTCGGATTGAAGGGAGGATGAGAAGAGAGAAAAATCTTCTCTCTCTTTTATTTATTTAGTTTTTTTTTTCTCTCTTTCTTTCTTTTTTTCTTTGTTTCTTTTTTTTTCATAAGAAACAGAGGACCTGCGCATCCTCTTCCCCTTATTTTTTTTTCATGGAACAGGGGGGACTCTCTTCCCTTGCTCCCAAAGTTGGGAGGTCCTCCTCCTAATCGAGGACTCCCATGGTCAGAGGGGTAGTCCCCGACGGTGATAGCCAGTCAGATCTGGTGATCAACGATGGCCCAGACAATAAAAAATCAAAGATGGAATACAAAATGGGAGATTTTGAGAAGAACAATGATTTTCAATGGATTTTTAATAAAAAATTCAGCAAAATTTCTAAATTAAAACCCATAGAACTTTATGGGAAGTTGATTAAAAATATTTACTGTTGTGAATGGGTGGTGCTCCCAAGCCTTGGAAGGCCATGAGAGGAGTCATGGCGATGATTCCAGAAGATTAGGATCGGATACAAATCTTAAGACTAGGATGGAAAAAGTCCTAGAAAGAAAGTATGTTTCTGCAGTAGAGGAGCCGACTCAGATCTAGATCGAGTCGACTCGGACTAGGTCGAGCCGCTCGGGAGCCTGAGAGAGCCAGCTCAGATGCAAAACAAAGAGCGAGGTTTGTTGGCACGTGCGATGGCACACAATCGAGCTGACTCAAATTGGGAACAGAACAGTGCGTGGATTTTGATTTCGTCTAGGATTGGTTTTGATCCTAGGGGTCTTGAGACCTTGTTTGGGAGGTCTTGAAGAGGCTAACTCAAGGGCTTAGATTAGGATTAAGTCCAAGAGGTAAGAGCATGTGAGATATAGATTAGACATGTTTCGATGAGTACTTTCATGTATTGGATCTAGCCAAGAGTTTTTTATTGAACCTAATGGCTGTGTATAAATATACATAGGTTGTATTAGGATTTCATAAAAGAACGTGATTGAGTGAATAAAAATCTTTTCTCCCTAACTTTCTCTCCTTCTCTAGCTCCAACACCAGGCCCTAGCATCCTTCTCTCTTCTTTGTCGATTGCTGGAGTAACATCCAAATTCTATATGAGGTGTTTACGATCAGATACGGAGGAGGTCGTACCAGAGTTTTCGCTATATTTACCTAATCTTTGATGGAAATTAGTCTAATTTCCAACAGTTGTTAACCCAAAATTTGATTTTGATGATAACAAGCCATTTGAGAAGATTACTAATAAATATCTTAAGTTTAAATTGTGTTTCAGGAAGAATCAAAGTGATTGAAGCTTGAATGTCAAAAACCCTTAAGAAAGAGTCCCAAGTTGAAGTGTGTTTGCATGTGTATCAAAGTCCTCAATTCAAGAAAAAGGATGATCAATCTCTTGGAGGATCTCTTAGCAAGTTTGGGATGAGAAAGCATTAAAAATTGAGGCTTCGGACTCATGTTTCAGCTCTTGGAACAAAAGGGAAGCCCCTTAGGATGTCCCTTTTGTAAAAAAGAGCTGAAACATTTGGCACGCCAAAAGGGACGTCCCTTGGAATGCCCCTTTCTGTGCTGGCCCAAAAGGGACTCCCCTTGGGACGTCCCCTCTGGGTAGTTTGTGCCAAATAGAGAGTGATTTTTCGCTTTGGGCAAAATGAACATCCCTTGGGAAGCCCCGTTTTGTGCCCAGGCAAAAAGGGGCACCAGAAGGGATGCCTCTTTTGTGCAAAATAGAAAAGAGACGCCCCCTCTGTCTTCCCTTCTATTGGAAGTCTATTTTTCTGATTTTTTAATCATTTTTCTGACAACTTTTTGCTACTTTTTCGTGCTCCAACGTTTCAAAATGGCTAGTACACATCAGCAAACATTTTTTGAACATTTGAATTATTTCCAAAGAGGAAAATTTTTTAAGAAAAGGTGGGAAGACTCCAAATAATAGAAATAATAAAAAATAGTAGAAAAATAGTAAAAAATTGAAGAGAAGCCATTTTTGAGTCATTTTCTACTCAGATTTCTTCAGAGCAATTAGTGAGAAGCAGTGCTATTCATCTCCAAGCTCTTCTTCAAGCTTTGAAACTATCCTATATCAGATTGAAGAGCCTTTTCCAAATGACTTCTTCTCTGGTTCTTGTTTCTATTGAATATTTTATTCCATTTGTGAGCTTTGTATTATTCCCTATTGCTTTCATTCTCTATTGCTTTTGTTCTTTATCTAGTTTTGGGGGTGAGACCAAAAACTAAGGAAAGGTTTGATCCATACCTGGAAATGGATTGGTGTGGGTTGATTATAAGCCCAAGAGAAAATAATCTTGTAAGGTTTTGGTTGATGAGCCTTGGAAAAACCAACTAGATTGTGAATTGTAAGCCTGAAAAATAATCTGGCTATAATCTTTTGAGATTATAGTGGAATATTCAAGTAGGGAGCTTGGAGAGTAGACGTAGGTGTAAGATTTAGCACCGAACCATTATAAATCTTTATGTTTATGGTGATTGTGCTTGTTCTTACTTTCTTTACTTTATTCTTGTTGCTCCTAGATTGATTTTGATGATCACAAAGCAGATTGAAGGGATACAAATAATTTTAAAATGAAAAAGTCCTTATGCTCTTCAAGGGCAAAATCATAATTTCACTAAAATCTTGATTTGATAGTACCATTTGGTAGAACAAATGATTTGAAATCTATTGGTGAAAATTTCATTGTGTTTGGACTTATATTTTTGAAGTTATGAAGGTTTGAAGTGCATGAGTCGACTCATGAGTCAACTCATGGCACTGTGAGCTGATTGGCACGCAAAAATTCTCCTTGGCACGCTAGTTTTCTGGCTTGGCACGACCTGTGAGTCGACTCATGAGTCGACCCACAAGGCATGAGTCGACTCATGAGTCGACCCCTGCTAATTTGAGCCAAGAATTTTCAGAAACGCATTCTCTGGTTTTTGCAATAGAGGTCGACTCATGAGTCGACCCCTGAAGCATGAGTCGACTCATGAGTCGACCCCTGCGACGGAAATTGTCAGCAACGGCTATTTTTTTGCCCGTTTTAATTGCCATTTATGCTTCCTAAAAATCCTCTAACGGCTCTTTATCTACCTAAATTATTTTCTCTTGCTTCTAATGCTACAAAATGCTTTAAATGGTGAAAGAAATTGCAGATTAAATAGCGGATCAAACGTGAAATCAAGAGAGACGAGGAGTAGAGAAGAAGAGAAGAATAGAAGAGAGGATCCGAAATTTGCAAGAAAAAGCCTGAGATCAACGAAAAATCCAAAGAGAAAAAGAGAGAGGATCCACAATATAGCAGAGAGATTGTTAAAGAGAAAAGCAAGATCTTTCAAGGAGAGAATTCTTCACGACTATTGTTTCAACCTTGATCTAGAGATTGTTCAAAGCTTTCAAGAGATCTTCAATCAACAATCAACCTCTTCTCAAGCATTCAAGCGTTCATCCACTTTGAGAAAATCTGAAAAAGGGGTTCTTCATTTGAGTAAAGCTTTTATTGTTATATTTGCTCATTTAAGGAGCTGTTATTGTATTAATCTGTGCTCTAAATTTTCTAACTCTTTGTGAGTTTTTGTTCTTATGTTTGGAGGATTTCCAAAACAAGGAAAGGTTGATCCGAACCTGAAATCGGAGTATTTTGGGTTTACTTGTACCCGGGAAATAAGTGTTCTAGCTTGGGATAGCTAGTGTCGGAGTTTCCGATGTTTTGTATTCGGGTTGAATACAAAGGATAGTGGATTAAAATTCCCAAGTGGGATCTTGGGGAGTGGATGTAGGTGCAAGGTTAGCACCGAACCACTATAAATCCTTGTATTTGTGGTGTGCTTTATCGCTTTATCTTATTTCTTTATTATATCCTTGCAATACTGCTTTAGGTAATTAATATTGATTTAAAGCCATTGTTTTGTTCTTCATAAGTTATCTGTTGGGCTTAAAATTTTTAGAAACCCAATTCACCCCCCCCCTCTTGGGTTGCATAGCTGGGCAACAAGTGGTATCAGAGCCGGTGCTCTAGCCCTTCATTGATCTAGCAATCAAAGAGCCAAAGATCTATGGCAACCCATGTTGGAACTTCTCTAGCCGAGGGGCAATCAACAAACCGACCTCCACTTTTCAATGGGTCTAATTACACCTATTGGAAAGCTCGGATGAAGATTTTCATACAAGCACTCGACTATGATATGTGGAGTATCATAGTGAATGGTCCTCACACACCCACCAAGATTATAGATGGTGAGGAGTCAACCAAACCCGAGAAAGAATGGGATGAGGTTGACAAGAAATTGGCACAATTAAATGCCAAAGCCATGAATGTTCTTTATTGTGCACTAGATGCTAGTGAATTTAATCGCATTTCTACTTGTGCATCTGCTAAAGAAATATGGAATAGGTTAGAAGTCACCCATGAGGGAACAAATCAAGTAAAAGAGTCTAAAATAAACATGCTTGTACATAAATATGAATTATTCAAAATAGAGCATGATGAGTCCATAACTGCTATGTTTACTCATTTTACTGATATAATCAATGGTTTAAAGAGTCTTGGCAAATCTTATACTAATAGTGAACTTGTAAGGAAGATTCTCAGGTCACTGCCAAGAACTTGGGAAGCCAAAGTGACTGCCATCCAAGAAGCAAAGGACTTGAATACTCTACCTCTAGAAGAGCTTCTTGGATCCTTGATGACTCATGAACTTAGCATGAAGCAACATCAAGAGGATGAAGTCAAAAAGAAAAGAACCATTGCCCTCAAATCCACAACTTCGCCTGATTATGAAACGGATGACTCTGAAGATGAAGATCAGGATGAAGAGATGGCTCTCATCACCCGAAAATTTAAGAAGTTTCTAAGAAAAAGGAAACAGGGGATGAGAAAGAAATTCACAAAAGGGGATCAAAGCAAAGAAAAGGAGAAAGATCAAACCCCTATATGCTACGAGTGCAAGAAGCCAGGACATCTCAGATCCGAATGTCCACAATTGAAGAAAGGTCCAAAGAAGTTCAAAAAGAAGGCAATGATGGCGACCTAGAGTGCGAGTGATGACTCAAGCTCCGACGAAGAAACCTCAACAGAACAAGCCAATCTGTGCCTGATGGCACATGAAAATGAGGTAACTTCTGAATCCACTAGTGAATTTACTTTTGAAGAATTGCATGAAGCATTCTATGATTCAATTGATGAATTAAAGAAACTAGAGAAGAAAAACAAAGAGCTGAAATTGGAAAATCAGTCCTTAGTGAAACAAGCTGAAAATCTTTCAATTGAAAAATTTACCTTAATTCAAGAAAATCAAAACTTAAAGGATGAAATGAACAAGCTGAAATCTATAGTAGATAAGTTCACCTTAAGTTCAAACAAGCTAAATATGATCCTTGATAATCAGAAAGCTATATATGATAAGGCTGGACTTGGTTATAAACCCCTGAAGAAACAAAAATTTCTGAAAGATATTTATGCAAATTATTCAAGCAAAAAGTCTACAAATATTACTTGTTTTAAATGTGGAAGAATAGGACATAAATCATACACATGTCTTATTAACAAATATGCAAACACAAAGAAAATATGGGTTCCAAAAGGAACCATTCTAACTAACCTGAAAGGACCCAAGAAAGCTTGGGTACCTAAGATAGAAACTTGATCTGTGCTTGCAGGTGTGTCTAGCATCCCAAGAAAGAAACAGGAAATGGTATCTTGACAGCGGATGCTCGAGACACATGACTGGTGATGAATCACAATTCATCACGCTTGATGCTAAGGATGGAGGGATGGTCACCTTTGGAGACAATGGCAAAGGAAAGATCATCGGGATAGGTAACATTGGTATCACTCCCTCCAAATACATTGAGAATGTTTTACTAGTTAAAGGTTTAAAGCATAACTTACTTAGCATTAGTCAATTCTGTGATAAAGGGTATAAAGTAAGTTTTGAATCATCTGTTTGCATTGTGACAAGTCCTATTAACGATGGCATTAAATTTATAGGACATAGGCATGGCAATGTTTATATGGTAGACTTGAATAATTTAACTAAATTAGACATGCAATGCCTAGTTTCCTTAAGTGCTAAAATAAATGAGACTAGTTGGCTGTGGCATCGTAGACTTGCAAATATTAGCATGCATTCTCTTTCAAAATTAATTAAAAAGGATTTAGTTCTCGGTTTGCCAAAACTGAATTTTGAAAAGGATAGAATTTGTGATGCATGCCAATTAGGCAAACAAACTAGAGTTTCATTTAAATCCAAAAACACTATTTCAACTTCTAGACCTTTAGAGCTCTTACATATAGATTTATTTGGACCAACTAGAACCACTAGTCTAGGAGGAAAATGATATGGATTTGTAATAATTGATGATTACTCTCGTTTTACTTGGGTTTTCTTTTTAGCTCACAAAAATGAAACTTTTCAAATTTTCACTAAATTTCATCGAAAAGTCACTAATGAAAAAGGGTTTTCAATTCAAAATATTAGAAGTGATCATGGAACAGAATTTGAAAATCAAGACTTTGAAAATTTTTGTGATGAAAATGGAATTGGCCATAACTTCTCTGCTCCTAGGACACCTCAACAAAATGGGGTAGTTGAAAGGAAAAATAGAACCTTAGAAGAAATGGCCCGTACCATACTTTGTGAAAGCAACCTTCCAAGATATTTTTGGGTGGAAGCTATTAACACAGCATGTTACATTTTAAATCGTGCTTTAATTAGACAATTTTTAAAGAAAACCCCCTATGAACTTTGGAAAGGAAGAAAACCAAATATTGCATATTTTCATGTTTTTGGTTGCCGATGTTTTGTATTAAATAATGGCAAAGAAAAACTTGGTAAATTTGATGCAAAATCAGATGAAGCAATCCTTCTAGGTTACTCCTCCACTAGTAAAGCATTTAGAGTGTTCAACAAAAGAACTTTAATAGTTGAGGAGTCCATACATGTTGTCTTTGATGAATCTAACGATCTTCCTTCAAGGAAGAATGAGGGTGTTGATGATGCAGATCCACTAATAGAAGGTATGAAGGAGATCACTTTGAAAAACTCAGCAACTCCAGAAGACAAGGATCAAGAAGTCAAACAAAATGAGAAAGGTGAAGAAATTCAAGAACAACCTCAAGGTACAAATGACTTATCCAAGGAATGGAGGTATGTTCACAACCACCCTAAGGAGTTAATAATTGGTGATCCTATGCATGGGGTAAAAACACGTTCTTCACTTAGAGATGTACTTAATCATTGTGCTTTTGTATCTCAACTTGAACCTAAAACTTTTGAAGAGGCTGAAAATGATCATAACTGGATTAATGCTATGCAAGAGGAACTTAATCAATTTGAAAGAAATAATGTTTGGACCTTAGTATCAAGACCTAAAGATTATTCAATAATTGGAACAAAATGGGTCTTTAGAAACAAGTTAGATGAGCATGGAAATGTAATTAGAAATAAAGCAAGACTGGTTGCTAAGGGATATAATCAAGAAGAAGGAATTGATTTTGATGAAACCTTTGCACCTGTTGCTAGATTAGAAGCCATTAGACTTCTACCTGCTTATGCTTGCTTTATGAAATTCAAACTATTTCAAATGGATGTTAAAAGTGCATTTTTAAATGGATATATTTCTGAAGAAGTATATGTAGAACAACCCCCTGGATTTGAAAATCATGCTTTTCCCAATCATGTCTTTAAATTAAATAAAGCTTTATATGGTCTAAAACAAGCACCTAGAGCATGGTATGAAAGGCTAAGCAAATTTCTACTAAATAATGGTTTCTCAAGAGGCAATGTAGATACAACCCTATTTATTAAAAGAAACCAAAATGATATGCTAATTATACAAATTTATGTTGATGACATAATTTTTGGGTCTACTAATGAATCCCTTTGTCAAGACTTTGCTAAGCTTATGCAGGGAGAGTTCGAGATGAGCATGATGGGAGAACTCACCTTCTTTTTCGGACTCCAAATCAAACAATCAAAAGAGAGAATCTTCATCACCCAAAGCAAGTACACCAAGGAACTACTCAAAAGATTTAGAATGGAGAACTGCAAACCAATTGGCACACCAATGAGTCCCTCAAGTAAGCTTGACAAGGATGATGAAGGTAAAAGCGTAGACTTAAAATACTACAGAGGTATAATTGGCTCATTATTGTATTTAACTGCAAGTAGGCCTGATATCATGTTTAGTGTTTGCTTATGTGCAAGATATCAATCTAATCCTAAGGAATCTCATTTGAATGCTGTTAAAAGAATCCTTAGATACTTAAATGGTACACAAACTATAGGGTTATGGTACTCTAAGGACTCACAAATTAATTTGTTAGGATATTCTGATGCTGATTTTGCTGGATGTAAATTAGATAGAAAAAGCACAAGTGGAACTTGCCAATTTCTTGGAGTAAATCTAATCTCATGGTTTAGCAAGAAACAAAATTCGGTGGCACTGTCTACGGCTGAGGCCGAATACATTGCAGCCGGAAGTTGTTGTGCTCAAATCTTGTGGATTAAGCAACAACTCGAAGATTTTGGAATCAAACTTAATGAAACACCAATAAAATGTGATAATACAAGTGCCATAAATCTATCTAAAAATCCAATACAACACTCAAGATCTAAACATATTGAAATAAGACATCATTTCATAAGAGAACATGTTCAAAACAAAAATATAATTCTTGAATATGTTTGCACTGAAAATCAATTAGCCGATATCTTTACAAAGGCCCTTAGTGAGGATAGATTCTGTGAAATTAGGAGAAATCTAGGAGTTCTAGATCCATTTGTCTGAAATTTCTCAATTTCCAAAGAATAGATGTCAAAAACTCTTAGAGATCAATTTTCAACATCTATCCTGGTCCCAAAAGCTCAGATTTATCACTCTAAAAACTTATCTTTGAGCAAAATTCCTACTCCCAAAATTTCAAATTTTTCTGGAATTTATTTGTATTTTTTCTGAATTTCTGAACTTCATGAGTCGACCCCCATGAGTCGACTCAATGGCAAACTTGTAAATCCCACCAACTTCCATCGGGTTCATTGTTTTTAAACGGGAAACCCTGTTCGTGAGACGACTCATCTTCTCATCATCTTTCTTCCGAAAGCCGTCCTCTCCAACTCTTCTTGCTCCAAATCCAAGGATCAATTCTGAGGCAATTCTCCCTCCTTCTCTCCACCAAAAATCGCCTCCTTGAAAAGGATTTTTCTGTGCTTTCTCGCAGTGATTGGCGCGGGTGGAACGTGCCCTAGAACTTCACCGTTCATTCAAAATTCACTTCTTTTCTCCACCAAAATTCTTCTTTACTCTTTTGTGATCCCTCCTCCTCTGAATTCAAGTCTTCTTGTCTGCTACTTTTTGGATATGGCTCCAAAGATGAAACTTCCCCAAAGAAGGAAATCAATCCGAGAGCCTGAGGAAATTGTCCGAAAGAAAAAGCATGCTCAGTCTTCCAGTGTTCCCGATCCAGTTTCAGTACCTGCTCAAGGTCCCTCTCAATCCTCCATAAGCCCCAGTGTAAATCCTCTTTCTGATAGAAAAGTAGAAACCGGGAAAAATATAGATTTTCGGTTCTTTGAGAAAGAAGGCTTTACTTTTGCTACCAAGATCAAAAATCAAGGATGGGAACTTTATTGCTCTCTTAAGGAAGTCACCTATGTTGATCTAGTCAGAGAGTTCTACCAGAACCTAAATTATGGAAATGGGTCAGTGACTTCAACAGTCAAGGGGATTGACATATGCTTGAATTCTAGGATATTGGGAGAAATACTTCAGTTGCCTAGTGTAGGATACTCATATATGAAACTCCCAATTAAAGAAGAAGGGATCAGAATTATCTTAGGAAAAGCTTTTTCAGGAAGTTTAAACAGATTGGAAGCAAAGCTACTGTCCATTGAGATGAGGGTCCTGCATCAGATTGTAACAAAACTCTTCTTTCCTAGGAGTGGTAGACATGACTTACTATCTGGCAGAGATGTATGTGTCATGTTTCATATCATCACTCAGACCCCCCTAAACCTCCCTGCACTTATGATAGAGGCCATGAGAGAAACTTTGAATAGATCCAAGGCACACTTGCCTTATGGTATGGCCCTTACTAGAGTTTTTAGGAGGTTTGGAGTTAGCTGTGAGGAGGAGACACCTACCAAGCTCTCACATGTGGACACTTTCAACCAACACAGCCTGCACCGAATGAGAATTACAAAGACTGTTGGTGGTTGGATCAAGGGCTCTGAAGAAAGAGCTGAGGAGAGAGCCGAGGAAAGAACTGAAGACAGAACTGAAGGCAGAATAGAAGAAGAAGGTCCATCTTCTCCTGTACATGACTTCAGGGCAGCATCACCAGATATACAGTTCATTCCTGATACTGAGGCTGGCCCTTCGGAGTTTACTAGGATGCCCACACCAGTGTATCAGTCAGAGAGCAGAGCACCTCCATCAGAGTTCAGACTGGCTGACGATCAGATCGAGCATATTTCACAGCGTGTGGCTTCTTTGCTGTCTAGCCAGTGGAGTAGTACTTCTTTTGTACCTGGAGCTACTTCTTCTGATCAGACCATTACTCCCCACATCTCCACTGTGTTTCAGATGATTTCAGATCAGTCCGTCAGGATACAGCAGCTTGAGGACACAGTCTGGAGACTGACTGGCAGAGTTCTTGACTTGCAGGGGCAAGTCCTTGCATTGGCCCATCCCCAGCCACAGGAGTCTACTATTGAGGTCACAGACCTCACTGCAGAGGCTGGCAGGCTCAGAGGAGCACTAGAAGGTGGATATGAGCTACTGAGGAAAGAGATCCGAGAATCGAGTGAGCATGCTACCACCCAGTTCACTGCTCTACTTCAATCTGTTTCCAGAGCACTGAACGTACTTAATTCTATTAGACTCATGGTATCAGCCCTAGCATCTCAGCATTCTCAGCCACCCAGTTCATCTCGCCCTCCTACTCATGGCAGAGGCAGACGGGGTAGAGGACGCACTTCTGATCCATCATCTCCTCACCCTATATCTGATGACTCCGATCATTGACTTATCTTTATCTTTACTAGGTCCTAGGAGTTAGTATCTTGTTCTAGGATCTATACCTTGGGGCCATGTATTGACATTTAGCCGGTTGAATTTTATGTATTGAAACAATTATGATATTAATGGAATCATCTTTTACCTATATTTCTACCTCTTTGTAATGATTATATTTTGGTTATATATTTTCTTCTTGTTGAAATATTGTCTTCTCCTTGTTGTTGTTTGCTGTTGATAATTGCTATATTAAGGGGGAGCAAACATCTGTGAAAAACTCTAAAGAAGAAGAAATTAAAGAATATTTCAGAAAAAGAAAAGAAAGAGTTAACTATGTTTGATGATGTCAAAAAGGAGGAGAAATTAAACAAAAACAAAAATTAAAATTAGACAAAAAGCAAAATCCTAAATTATGAGAAAAAGGGGGAGAAATTAAACAAAAACAAAGATTGGAGAAATTAAAACAAATATTGAAGAAATTAAAACAAATATTGAAGAAATTAAATAAATATTGGAGAAATTAAATAAAAATAAATATTGGAGAAATTAAAACAAATATTGAAGAAATTAAACAAATATTGGAGAAATTAAACAAAAACAAATATTGAAAAAATTAAAACAAATATTGAAGAAATTAAACAAATATTGGAGAAATTAAACAAAAACAAATTAAAACAAATATTGAAGAAATTAAACAAATATTGAAGAAATTAAATAAATATTGGAGAAATTAGACAAAAACAAGGATTGAAAGATTAAACAAAAATTTGAGAAATTTTGGTATCAAAATTTGGTATCAGACAGAACTTAAACAAAAAGTCATCCATCAAAAGCAAAATCATGAGTACAATGCAAATAAGTTTTTTTTTATATGCTCTGATATATTTCAAAATTCAAACTTGCTTTTGAAATTTTACTCACCTTGATACATCTTAAGAAATTTGTTTTACTCTGATACATCCTACAATTTCTTTTAACTTGCTCTGATACATGATAAAATTTAATCCGATACAGTGTGAAGGTTTCTCTGATAAATTATAACATTTGATCCGATACAGTGTGAGAAAGTTTCTCTTATATATTATAACATTTGCTCTAATACAGTGTGAAATTTTCTCTGAAATTTGTTCTGATACAATGAGAAATTTACTCTGACATTTGCTCTAATACAGTGTGAAATTTTCTCTGATATATTATAAAATTTTCTTGCTCTGATACATTGTAAAATCTTTTCTGATATAATTATTTTTCTTACTCTGATACATAGAAAAAGTTATTTATCTTCTCTTGCTCTGATATATCTTGAACTCAAAATGATCTAATACCCTTTTCAAATCTTTAAGAAAATGGACAATCTATTTTTGCATGCCAAAAGAATCATACTCTTTTCAAGCATATACACCTATAATGGATTCTTTTGAAATTAATGCATTAACATAAGCATTTTTGTTCAAATATTTTGTCATCATCAAAAAGGGGGAGATTGTTGCTCCTAGATTGATTTTGATGATCACAAAGCAGATTGAAGGGATACAAATAATTTTAAAATGAAAAAGTCCTTATGCTCTTCAAGGGCAAAATCATAATTTCACTAAAATCTTGATTTGATAGTACCATTTGGTAGAACAAATGATTTGAAATCTATTGGTGAAAATTTCATTGTGTTTGGACTTATATTTTTGAAGTTATGAAGGTTTGAAGTGCATGAGTCGACTCATGAGTCAACTCATGGCACTGTGAGCTGATTGGCACGCAAAAATTCTCCTTGGCACGCTAGTTTTCTGGCTTGGCACGACCTGTGAGTCGACTCATGAGTCGACCCACAAGGCATGAGTCGACTCATGAGTCGACCCCTGCTAATTTGAGCCAAGAATTTCCAGAAACGCATTCTCTGGTTTTTGCAACAGAGGTCGACTCATGAGTCGACCCCTGAAGCATGAGTCGACTCATGAGTCGACCCCTGCGACGGGAATTGTCAGCAACGGCTATTTTTTTGCCCGTTTTAATTGCCATTTATGCTTCCTAAAAATCCTCTAACGGCTCTTTATCTACCTAAATTGTTTTCTCTTGCTTCTAATGCTACAAAATGCTTTAAATGGTGAAAGAAATTACAGATTAAATAGCGGATCAAACGTGAAATCAAGAGAGACGAGGAGTAGAGAAGAAGAGAAGAATAGAAGAGAGGATCCGAAATTTACAAGAAAAAGCCTGAGATCAACGAAAAATCCAAAGAGAAAAAGAGAGAGGATCCACAATATAGCAGAGAGATTGTTAAAGAGAAAAGCAAGATCTTTCAAGGAGAGAATTCTTCACGACTATTGTTTCAACCTTGATCTAGAGATTGTTCAAAGCTTTCAAGAGATCTTCAATCAACAATCAACCTCTTCTCAAGCATTCAAGCGTTCATCCACTTTGAGAAAATCTGAAAAAGGGGTTCTTCATTTGAGTAAAGCTTTTATTGTTATATTTGCTCATTTAAGGAGCTGTTATTGTATTAATCTGTGCTCTAAATTTTCTAACTCTTTGTGAGTTTTTGTTCTTGTGTTTGGAGGATTTCCAAAACAAGGAAAGGTTGATCCGAACCTGAAATCGGAGTGTTTTGGGTTTACTTATACCCGGAAAATAAGTGTTCTAGCTTGGGATAGCTAGTGTCGGAGTTTCCGACGTTTTGTATTCGGGTTGAATACAAAGGATAGTGGATTAAAATTCCCAAGTGGGATCTTGGAGAGTGGATGTAGGTGCAAGGTTAGCACCGAACCACTATAAATCCTTGTGTTTGTGGTGTGCTTTATCGCTTTATCTTATTTCTTTATTATATCCTTGCAATACTGCTTTAGGTAATTAATATTGATTTAAAGCCATTGTTTTGTTCTTCATAAGTTATCTGTTGGGCTTAAAATTTTTAGAAACCCAATTCACCCCCCCTCTTGGGTTGCATAGCTGGGCAACAATTCTACTGTATACTTGTTTTGAGTTACTGTTCACATCCATCTTCATATTTAAAAAAAAATCTAAAATTGGTGTTCATATTCTCTGAAATTTTAAGGAATTCTTTTAAGAACCCAATTCACCACCCCCCCCCCCCGGGAGTTGCTAGACTGGGCAACAGTAGCCAAATCCAAACTAAATTATGAGCAATTAAGAGGAAAAGAAGGGAAGAATGAGCGGCGAACTTGGTGATTTTTGGTGAGAAAAATTGAGAGACTTTAGGTCTTTAAATAGATTTTTGAGGAGAGGATTTAGAATTCGAATCAATATCTACTTCTTAATATTTTTCAGATTTTTGGTTGGAGAAGAACTCCTTTGGGAGTTCTTCCACGTTCTTCCCATCTCCCAAATAATTCCAGCACATGCATTACAGGTGCTAGCCTAATTCCTAATTTTTTTTATCTTTAATTTTTTTTTGAGATCGGTGCATGGGATTGAGTATTACATTCCATCCTCCTCAAAATAAATTTCATCCTCAAAATTTTTTACATGTGTTCAAGTCCTCAAAATTTTTTACATAGAATTTATAGTTTAAATCTCATCTTTGAACTTTTCGATATTCTAATTCTCGATGCAATTTCATCATTAAGTCATTTCATCAGAAAAAAAGTTAATACCTCAACAGTTGATTAGAATCAGAACCACTCATTTCTTATAATTAAAAATAACATCTTAATTTTAGGTAAAGATATCAAGTTTCTCGTCAAAACATATTTATACTTGCCTTGATTGATCTACCACAAGATCATAAACAAACTTACCATCTCTCAATAGATGATCATTCGAGTACAAAATCCAAACCAATTGATAAACAATCTCACATTCTTTTTAAAAGATAAAGAAGCATCAGCTTCAATATTTCAAATTCAAGATCAATAACCAATGGTCCACTCATCCTAATATACTAAATATTTCTTTAACATAATAGAGAGTAGACATATTTATAAAAATCACATAGTGACACCCAAAATAGTCCCAAATCAAAAACATTATCCTTTTCATATCAATGAATTTTCCATATTAAGGAATATCAATTCATGTCTTCCATCATAAATTTTTAACTCAAACATTCAATATTGCTAGCTATGTCAAAATAATCTAGATTATCATATTTCCACTGCACACTCTGATTCATATACATCACTGCACTTGTGTCAAATTTAGGATTTCTAAGTTATATCAAAATCAATATAAGCTATCATCCCAATGTTCTTAATGTTTACCCACCTACACTCATGTCTGATTTTATATATCATAATTTATCCACTTATACTCTGATACCATATTAATTGTCATACCTCCGACTTAAGATCACGGATCGGAGGTCATGGCAATTACCACGTACTTATGAAGTACTCTCTCCACAAGCATGCAAGGCATTCCAAAAACAACGACAATGCATCACAGTGGAATTTATAATAAATTTAGCACAAAATTTAACTAACCAAAATAAACTTTAGTCTCTTATAAAATTTTAATAATATTCGAAGATCTTTCATCAATTTACCCCTCAAATAAAAATTCTATAGAAACAACATAATAAATCTATGTTGTCGATTCTTGCTTCTAGCTCACTCCCAAAATAATAGCCATGTCTGCAATTAAAAATTTGAATCTAAAAAATAAAAAAGAAAGATAATGAGCTTGATAACTTGATAAGTAATGAATATCTCAACTAAATATTTCAGATATTATTGTATGATATGATGTTAAAAAACAATACCATGAATAAACATAAGAACATATTTCATGCTTACTTAAATAAGTCAAATAATTTCAATACTTGTATGTATGCATAATCATAAATACAATTCAAATTAAAAAATATATATAACTCAACAGTCTTTGACTATGACTAATATTTAATCCTCATTGACAGGATTCACTGAATATCAGCGCACAATCCCTATTGGCAGAGTCTACTAATTACTAACACACAACCCCCACTGATAAGATCCACTGAGTACTAATGTATAACCTCATTGGTGGGATCCATTGATTACCAATGTATAATCTCCATTGGTGGAGCCCACTGATTACCAACATATAATCCTCATTGATGGGATCCATTGAAACATAATTAGGCTGAGAGTATAAATTTAATCAGTTTCAAAGTATTTTTGTAATATAACATATTATTATTTTCACTGAATATATGCATAATCAATAAATCATAGTTCTTCAGAAATCTCAAATTTTTTAAATCACTAGTTGTTCAAAATATAATTTCATAAATCATACATAATTTAAAAAATAATTATTTATATTTTTAAATAAATTATGAAATATCTTGAGTTCATTACTTATTTTTCGTAGAACACTGATGAATAGACCAATTAATCTTAATGGGATTCTTCAAAATCTATTATTCAAAATTATAGTTTTACGTTTATTCTAATTCATAACTAAATCATAATAAAATTTCAATTCAAAATCTCACTTAAAATTTGATTGAAGATTAGTTGTGTTTTTCTAATTAGATTTCTAGGACAATATCAAACTAACCATGGACAATAGATCCCCAATTTCACAAATCCAAAAAGAGAAAAAATATCAAAGAGAGAAAAATTTAGAGAGAGAAAATCCGACATTCTAGAGAGAGCAAATAGGGATTCGACTGAAAGGAGGAAGAAAAGAGAGAGAAATTCTCTCTCTTTTATTTATTTATTTCTCTCTCTTTTTTTTTTCTTTTTTTTCATGAGAAACAGAGGACCTGCGCATCCTCTTCTTCTTACTTTTTTATTTCACAGAATAAGGTGGACTCTCTTCCCTTGATCCCAATGCTAGGAGATCCTCCTCCCAGCCGAAGACTCCTGTGGCCAGACGAGTAGTCTCCGACTGCAATAGCCAGCCAAATCCAGTGACTGGCGATGGCGCAAGTGATGAAAAATCAAAGATGGAACACAAAACAGGGGATTCGAGAAGAACAATAATTTTCAATGGAATTTAACAAAAAATTCAGCAAAAATTTTAGATTAAAACTCATAAAACTTTGTAGGAAAGTTGATTAAAGATATTTATCTGATCTATAATAAAAATTAGTCTGATTTCCAACGGCCAAATCCAAATTAAGTTGCCAGCAATCAAGAGAAAAAGAAGAGAAGAATGGGTAGTGAACTTGATAATTTTCGATGAAAAAAATTAAGAGATTCAAAGTCTTTAAATAGATTTTTGAGAGAAAGATTTAGAGTTCGAATCAAACTTTATTTTTTAATATGTTTAGAATTTTTGGTCGGAGAAGATTTTTTTTTTTTTTTCTTGGTACAAAGAGGTATGTATAGAATTTTTGGTCGGAGAAGATTTTTTTTTTTTTTCTTGGTACAAAGAGGAAGAACTCCCCGGGAGTCCTTCCATCTCCCAAATAATTTCAGCACGTGCGTTGCATGTGCTGGCCCAACTCATTATTTTTTTCTGCTTTGCGATCAGTGCATGGGACTGGGTACTACACTCCAGGATAAGACACCGTATCTAGGGGAGCTACAGGACGGAAGTCGGCAACTGCTTTGCCTCCCTCGGACGATGGCCGCCGCCGCCGCTGCTACGTTCCGCTCACTCCTCCACGGCATCCCATCCTTTCCATACCGCTCTCCCTCCGTCGCCGCTATCCTTCCCGAAACCAAACTTATCCCGGTAAAACCCCCCCTCAGAGCCATCCTCCGCCTCCCTCTGCTCGCCCAGCACCGCTTCCTCCACGGCTCCGCCGCCACCTCCGCCGCTGCGGCGTACACCGACACTGACGGCTATGAACCGGACGCCGGTGAGGAAGGGGAAGAAGGCGAAGACGAGGAGCAGCAGCCTCCGGCGACCAAGTCAGTGCCACCCCAGGCCGCGGCGCGCCTGTACGTCGGCAACCTCCCCTTCTCCATGACCCCGGCCCAGGTGGCCGAGGTCTTTGGCCAAGCCGGCACCGTCGAGACCGTCGAGGTCTAATCCCCAACACTCCTGCTCTCCCCCAATTCCTTATGGTTCCCTTTGATCTAATTTTAGAGGAGATCAAAAAGAGTTTGTAACAGGTAATCTATGATCGCGTCACCGACCGAAGCCGGGGCTTCGCCTTCGTCACCATGGCCAGCGTGGAGGAAGCCAATGAAGCCATCCGGATGTTCGACGGATCTGTGAGTCTTCTTTTAGCATTTCTTTCATTCCTATCAGGTGTTTGTGAAATTGACTTCTTGGATGGCAGCAAGTGGGGGGCAGGATAGTGAAGGTGAACTTTCCGGAGGTGCCGAGAGGAGGAGAGAGGGAGGTGATGGGGCCGAGGATGAGGAGCCGGGGGTACATTGATAGCCCTCACAAGATATATGCTGGTAATCTTGGATGGACCGTCACCTCCGAGAATCTGAGAAATGCTTTTGCTGCGCAGCCTGGCTTTCTTAGTGCCAAGGTAATCTTCGAGCGCGATACCGGCAGGTCTAGGGGATTCGGCTTCGTCTCCTTCGCATCTGCCGAGGAGGCTCAGGCTGCCATGGAAGCCATGAATGGAGTGGTATAAATCTCATCCTCTTTTACATGTGATAATTTACGTTATGTAACTGGGCATCATCTTCTAATAAAGGAATTTGAATGTGTTCTGGTTATATAGGAGGTCGAAGGGCGGCCTTTACGATTGAGTCCGGCAGTGGGGAAGCCGGCGGCCAGTCCTTTGCAGTACTCTGGAGTAGAGGCTGATTCTCAAGAAGCTGATGAGGCTTCTTTGGAGGAATCTGAGAAAGAAGAAAGCTCAGTGCAGTCAAGCGTCAGCTACTGAAGAATGGTTGGATCGGTAGGGTTTCTATGATGCTTCAACGTAGTCCTACAAACTGATGTGGTGATTTGGAGGGTATGGTGGTGTGTTATGGATGAAAAAATTACAGAATATGATGAACTTCTGATAAAAAAAATGGAAGGTCCAATGTCCTGGTCATTATGCATTGGAGATAATTTCATATTCAAAGGCCTCAGAATGTTGGAAATTAACTAGGAAAATGTTTTTTACTTTCAAATCTTAGTTGCGGTATGGGTTAGGCAGTTTTGGTTCTGGGTTGGACATGAAGAGACTGTAATTTAATTACTGTGGATGCTCGCTGCTAATCAATAAAAATAGTTCTTTTTCTCCTGCGTGGATGTGGAGTTGGCTTGATTTGTGCCAACCATAATGCTTAACATGAATATGGATAATCACTTCAAATGATAAGATTCAGTTTCATGTGTATTACCTGTGACATCAACTACAAACTCCTAGAAAAGTTTCCGGTTGCAATACAACCTCAAAATTGCATCAAATTCATTTAATCAATGGCATCAATGAATTTTTTTCCTTACTTTTAAACCACAAGTAATATCTAAAAATGTTGCTCTGGTTGCCCTACATGACTGTTCAATAGTGCAGCCACTGTATATTTTCTAATAATTAGGATTTATGGCAGTCCATGAACCCGAAAATTTGGATATGGTAACAGCATTTATCAACAGATTTCCTCACAAACTCCAAAAAATCTCCCAGCTTGCTTCATGGCTGCAATGCAACCGCAAACTACTGAGATAGAAAGTCATAAATGTGGAGTCTCAACATGTTTGGAAGTATAACGATTAAAAAAATAAAAACGTATAGCTCACAACATGGAAAAAAATCCATGGAGAACTTCAATTTTCACATTAGTCATTCGCGATATGAGTTGTTTACCGATCACTGTGCCCACATCCGTCTTCTGCCAAATTCATACATGTTCTTCATTGGATGTTAAGACCACTTTCTAGAAGAGCATCTGCCGCTGTATCCAAGTCATGGGGAAAGAAGACCCTGCAAAGATGAATGTTTGATTAAAGTTGCCGAATGTAGAATAAGTAGTTGAACTTAAACAATCAAAAATATTTTAAATTTGTAAATAATACGAGCACCCAGAAAACATCAAGTTATTTGAATATCAAATAAGCAGTCATTCCTCCTGTAACACAACTAAATCTTAGTACATATGGCAGTTTTTGAGGCATTCCACACCCACTGATAATTTGCATGCTTCCAAAAGTGGAGAGGCTGAAAAATATCAGTGAAAAAAATCTACTAGTTTCATCAGACAAGCACCCGTCCTCCCAACACACACAAGAAAAAGGAAGAAAGAAACAGCATCTTACTCAAAGCATTGAGCTTATGGTAGTTGGAGAATAAAAGGATTGTTGCTCATATTATGATCATAACATGCAACGGATCTGGCAGATAAAATTGGATGTTCTAATGGCATTGGCTCAGCCCTCTAAAAGAACATAGGATGACCTAGCGTGACCTGAAAGGAGAAGACTAAGGGCAAAACAACAAAAAGAGTTTTTTTCCCAGAACAAGGGAATAGGATGAAGCAGACAAATTGGAGACAGGAAAATTTTAGGTGCAAGTATTTTTCTAGTCCATTATCTTGATCGTACTGAAATTACCTGCAAGTATTATGGTATAATGTTTTGCTCAAGTGTTCTATATCACCAATATCTTTACAGCCAGCGACCACCTCAAGGACTTGCCTGAAAAAAAAAGGCATCAATGTTTTTGCAATCCAATATAAAAGGAATTAAGGAGACTTTTCCCAGATAAAAAAAATCTAAGTCTATCATATGTTTTCCATATATGACAGTGTGTGCCTGTGAAAGTGTAGACTGTAAAATGATACTGACTAGCCAGAGTTTCCAAAGTTGACATGAAATGAAACGTGGACATAAAAGGCCTGTGCAACCAGGTTTTGTAATACAAAATGAAATATGTTAACCAAGGTTCAGGACACAACATTTTTTAACTAATTCTCACATTAATCTGGACTATATTCCTATATGGACTATTTGATAAGCACTTTGAGACAAATAATGATCGACTCGCTCAAATCTAGTTCTTGTACAAATGGTCTCTTGCAGTCAGCTCATTATCATAGTTTCCTTTCGTTTATTGGCCGCTCAGTTGGACCATGACAAAGCAAAGAACATAATTCAATAACTGCAAGGTTTTGACAAATAAAATTGAATTCTTATGGGCTTAACAAAGACTTTTATGAATCAAAGATTTTTTTTTTTTTTTTTTTGAGATGATAATCATCTAAATTGTTTTTGGGATATATTGTACATTATCTATGTTTTCATTAGATTCTTTATGCAGGTCCTCCCTATACTAAAATTGCATGAATTCAAACAATAGCTAAAGATTGGAAAAGATGGGAGTGTACAACACAAACAGGAACATAGAGATTATAATGTCAACCATGATGATCAAAGCTAAGTTTTTTCAAGATGACCAGGTCACTTAGATGCTTGTAGGTTTCCACATAAATGAGATAAGCATTCCTGTAACCTGAACCATCAGTTTGAGAAAGAGAGAATCCACACCATGGTATGTTCCCTAATGATAGATAACACAAATATGAATGGCACATGATAATTTCAGGAGAAACTTAGTGGAGTTGTACCTCTAAGTTCTTACAGATTTAGCTTTCTGGACAAAGCTACTATTTCCTTGTCTAATGTATTAAGCAATGACAAGCATCATACCATATTATCTGAAAAGTGGATGGAGTTCTCTACATCCAAAACAAAATCTAAAAATGGATAAAATAACGACAGATCTTTCAATTTGACAAATAAAAATCTGTTTAAATATATTATATGTTACATGACTATGGATGGATAACCACATTTACATACTGATAAAAATGCCAAAAGGAGGGGTCCTATTTTATATTGTTTTGGCATTTCACAATCACTTAGACTGAGTATGGTTTACCTAGTCCCTAAGCCAAGCATGTCTGCCATGAAGGTATTAGTGTATGTTACTCCAGCAGTTTAAATAGTTGACAAGTTTAAACAGCTGTTAGCTCAGCTCGCTGGTATTTTCCTCCCCAAGCGAGAGGTCTCAGGTTCAATCCAATGGTGGTGAATAACCATGACTGCACTTAAGCTCTTCTTCACCGAAAACAGAAAAGTTTGTTTCAAGGAAAACACTATCAGCCTCCAAAAAAATTTATAGCAGTTGCTTCCATAAAAGTCAAACATTTCTATCTTTAAACATGGTGACATACTGTGAATATATTTTTTTAATAGTTTAATGCAAACTAACTGAAGGCTAAGATGTGCCTTAAATTTAAGTATAAATGTAACACTGCACCACATGAAATAAGATTAATGCATTCATTACCCAGGAGTGCCATTCTGGTGTTTGTTTGTAAAACAATATTGTCATTGTAGTGCAACATGTGCAGTTTGATAAAATTTATCCGTACTATTACAATTTACAAGTACCAAAGATGGTATGTTTAAAGATTGACTTATCAACAGGTTGGCTAAATGCAACAAACATGATAAATTTGATAGGGAAACAACTGCGCCCCATCCCCACAAAAAAAAAAAAAAAAAGTTAAACATTGCAATAAGCACATTATTGCATATCTTAGCAATGGCAAGAGGAGAGAGAATGAATAGGCAAAGAAGTTGGATTCTCATGGTCAAAACCTTCCATTGGCACATCACCCAATTTCCTAGGGAGTCCCCTCCAATTTATCCTCACAAACGGAAAACAAAAAGAAATTGAAAAAAGAAGTCTCTTCTCTCTTGAGCTGTTAGATTGTCACTTCAACTTTTCCATTTTCAAATTTTTGGTTTTCTCAGATGTATTTGTTTTCCCATCTATTACCCCGGACTCATCCACTGTTATGCCATACATCTCCCATGCTGCACTCAGCATCCATTAGATTCCCCGCCTCTCACATTCCATGCATCAATACAGCCCCCCAACATATTTACTGCAGGCACCAAAATCCATCATTGCATGGAAATATTTGATTCTACCACACCCAAAAACCACACCTCGCTCCCTCACAAGCTAGCCACAAACCAGGTGATTCCAACATGAGAGGAAATGGGTGAATGCCAGGTGATACTTCATTCATGCTTTAAAAGAAGAAAAGGTAAAAAAGGAAAGGAAAGAAAAACATGGTCAACAAAACCCATGTTTCTATACTACATCCTCTCTTTCATCATGGGATGAGTACATCCGATGCTCATTGGAAGATCCAATGCAGCAATAGTCAAACATCATGAATGGAGATGCGTGAATGTGAATACATCCATATTCATGCCCATGTAATGTTAATGTGACCATGTATCTCATAAACTTTTGGTGTCTTATGTTGCTCGAACTGCATTGGACCAAATGTCCAATTGTCCACAAATCACTCATCAAGATTTGTAAGACAAACAATGTATCAACAGCAACATACATTCAATGATCATGTGGTGATGCATCTTACACATCTTGTTGCATGATATGATATTGCACTGCACCAGTCCATAAATGGAGTATCAGACCTAAACAGATTCCTCACCTCTTCTTTGACATGACATTAATGTCTAATCCTTGTATCCCTCAATCCATCTCTCCATACATGAGATTCAGTCATACTAAGGTGTATTTTATGATGAATGATTGAGATTTTAAGGATTTGCATGACCTATGTAAAAGTACTTGTGGTTATCAAAAGGACAAGCATCTAACTGGTGAGCATGATCACATGAAATGCAATGTGCAGATCAAGTGGATAAAATATCTGATGGATGGCTATCATACCTTAAACTAATGAGAATACTTTGGAATATGTTTTCTTTGTCATGTTACTGGTTCAACACAAAGGAGAATCTAATGGATAACTGTGATTCAATAATCAACAATATTTCAGTTTTCATCTTATTTTTTATCACAATGAATGGTTATTATCTTTTTTATTACTTGAATTATTGCAGGATACTTGTTGACGGATGGCCATGACCCTATCAAATTAACAATTCTATGCATATACATGTAAAAACAGGTAAACGAAAGGATTCCAGGCTATATAGGTGACATCTAGCCATTATGTATTTTTCTGTGTAAAACATGAGCAGAAGATCATAATACAAAATCTAGGGTTACTACTCTTCGTAAAACATGAGTAGAAGATCATAATACAAAATCTACAGTTACTACTCATCATGTCATGCCATCTAACACTTTGGGGTCTCCTGCTTGACTATTTCTTTTAAGCATCTTAGTACCTTCATTCAATTTTTGACACATACAATTTATATTATAAATACATATGGCTCATGTAGTCAGCATATAGGATTTGGGAAGGTGATGAGGAGGTGTGGTTGAGAGTAAGAGAAGGTTGGGTTGGGACGAGAAGAGCAGAAATGTGATGCTGGGAAGAATGCAGTGAAGCAAGTTACATTGATTTGCTTGGGTTTAATTGTTGAAGTTGCATTGAAACTAATCAAATTGTTTGAACTCTTGATGTTATGAAGGGATTAAATTATGCCGAACTTGGAAACAAAGATATCAGAAGCTATATTTTGAAAATTGAACTTATATTTTAAAATTAATTAATACTATTATGATTAAAAATCTTAAGAACCATTATGACTGGAATGTAGGGATTGATGTTCCACGCCAGCAAGTTATCAAAAAATATGCAATATTACATGATAGCATTTGAAAAGAATTATAATAACAAAATGAAATAATTAGACCTTGAATTTTAAAAAAAAAATCACAGCAAATAACTTTTATGTTTTTGTTAGCTTTCAATGCACTAAGCAACCTTTCTAAGGATAGCACGTATTATCGCATGGAAAGGTATAGTGTGTTCATGTACTATGTAAGCATGTAACTATCTATGTACAAGTTACATACTTGCATGCATGCATCCATATATGTATTGTATGTACAAGTAACATAGTCCTTCGTTTTTAAGAACTTTCAAACTGTGGCCCCTAATTTTCTCCTCAACCCAATGTAGATCATATGAGAAACCCAAATTGGATTGCTACAACTTTCTTGAATGACCATATGTACATCAGAGTCCAGAAATTTCATGATCTCCATTTATTTTAAGTTGAGAATATTCATGTTTTTTGTCACAATAGAATATAAGCATGTGGTAGTTATGCAAATCAGGTTCTCACAGAAACAGATACCAATAATATGATGTCCATATCATCAAATCAATAATCATGGTCAAGATTTAATCATGAAGCAACCCACTGAACTTCACCTTGGCTAATCATTTGGTTTCACCAACAAAAGAACTTCACATCTAGGAAGTCAAAAGATCATACAGAAAAAAAAGATCAAGCTTTCTAAGTTTTAATTGCAAACATCATGCATAAATATCAAACGGCATCAACACAAAGATGATAATAACAAAAAGGAAAAATGAAAACCTAAGGGTGTTTTAGAAGCTATTACACTGATTTTCTTGCAATTATTAAAGTATTGATAACAAGCTTGAATAGTTAGCCTTCCAATCTAATTTATTGTATATAGTTTCTGGACAAGGCGAAGTCACATATTACACATATTTAGGTGATATGAATTGCTTTACAAGAGGACGAAGGGAGATAAACAATTTCTTTTCAGTCAGTTGTACTAGATCAGAACATAAAGAAAATTTGAAATTCTAACCAAAATGAAGTTATTTGACTTTTCTTCTTTTCTTTCCATTTTCTATATAGTCTGAAAAAACTAAGATGACCTGATCTCATCTGAAGGCTTGGAAGATCATTCAGATCCCCTTTTCAAATATGAGAGTAAAAAAAAAATCAGAATTTTATCATACTCCTTAATTTTATATTAATTGACAACTGAAACAAGTTAATAACTGGTGTCATCAAATTCATTTAATTATGACACAAATTTTTTACTAGTAATTTTGTGTAACCAAGTTGTCAAGCGAGAACCAATGAGCTGGCATAGTATGTGCTGCTTCCACATTACATAGAAAGCAGTAAAAGGGCCACTAAGCACTTTCTCTATCCATCTTTATATTTTCTTGGATGATCTGGTGTGTAACTCAGAACTTTGGTCAAATTGCCTCTTAATTAACATCAAGTATTTGCTTCAAGATTTGGAAAGTTATGCTGAAGCAGCATATCAGGCAAGCCAAGCAACGAAATCCAGAAATATCAGTTCATGGCTATAAGGCGATCCATTTAGCATTGTTGCTAAGGCTAAAGCCACTGAAGGCATTATGTAACTTGCGAATCGTCAATGGTAGAATCAAACGTATCTCCCTGAAGAAAGATGGAGATACTAACACATAACAACAAACAAAGGATTTTGATGTAAAAGTTAAATGCCTGAGACATTAGATCACTAAATTCAGATAAGATGCTTCCTTCAATGCTATTTGTTCTTCACCTAACAAATATAATTCTCCTTTATCATTACAACTGTGGCTAAAGAATAAGGAATGATAAAATGTCATTACCTCAACCAAGTCCCCATATTTGGGAATAATGAGTTCAAGTCAATGAATCGAAGTTACAAATATACATAGATAAATTCTTAACATATTAACTGCAATGTATTCATTAGTTGATAATGTCACGTAATGACAGTCCGAGTAACCAATTACACAACAGACTTCTGACTACTGGAAATAGATGAACAGATGAGACACAGTTAGAACATTACCAGCTAATAAAGCAAATGTCAAGATAATTTTTACTTACCTAACTAAACAAGGCTCATTACGATCTTTAACAGTTGAGTCAGGCTCATACTTTTCTTTTTTCTTAGAAGGCCAAACTGATTTTACGAATTTGATGCCAGCATGAGTATTCTTGATTCCACAGTATGGTGAGTCTGTCTCTATCATCATCCTCTCAATTGGAATGCCTCTCAAAACATCAAGATTCTCGGTTGTCTTCAAAGAGCACCCATTAACACCTATTCAGTAAAAGAAATAGGAACTTACAAAACTTTTCTGACTTGGACTACTTTCTGTTGCTTACAAAACCTTTCTGATTTGGACTGCTTTCACTTGCATTCTTCCTAATTCATATCATTGACCAAGACAAAGACCACATGCAGTTCACAACTTCACAGGGAGTATAATAAGGAAAACAAGTGAAAAGGGCAATCTCTCAATCACAATTAAGTGACTGACATGAGCATAGTAGAAACTCTTCCAATTGAAGGAAACAGAAAATGCAACACAGTCAAATTGCCATTACGTAAAACAAGGCCCTCCAAGATGGTCTCCACTGGATAAATTCCATAACTATTTAACAACATGATAAACTGAAAGTCATTCTAATATGTAAAGCACAGATATAGAGCTTAAAATGATCACCTATAAAAAGATTATCAAATGATAGAAGTTTGTCACGATCTTCTGCACTACCAGTAAATGAATGAGCAACCCCAGCACTGAACCTGTTGAATAAACAAAAAATGATTTTTCAAAGCATTGCATAGTGATATAGCTTGTGCATACAAATGTACATGCACAAAAAGACACATTCTGCAGACATGCACCTATTTTACCTGGATAAAAACTAATTAATATATGAGACATGAAAGTCCTACAACTCCCATTAGTCATAGGAAAAAGCAGTAAAGACCAATTTTACTTTAACTGAAACTAATGAACTTTCAATTAGCTTGATGAAATTTCATCTTCCACAAAAAATATAAATAGTGGTTATTTACAAGATAAAGAGTAAGAACGTATAAATGAAGGTAAAGGGAAAAACAATCTGCATGAGAAGAGTTTGTTTCTGTTGTTTGCTTTTTTTTGGTGTATGTTTCTGCAAAGGCAATCTGATTTAGTGTCCTGTAACTGTTACTGATACATTTGATGCTGGTTTATATACCAGGGTTTCTTGATCTTGGTAATGTCTCTATAAGTTTGAGAAAGCAGTTTTTCCTATATTTCCTTTGTAACCTTTAGATACTCTTCTGGTGATGGTATGAACCTCGTTTCATTCTATAAACGTTATACTGCTTCCCCACTACCCGCTGCCAGGTTGTATCACTCAGTTAAAGGCCAAGGGGGTTTAAATGGTATTACCCACCTCCCTAATTTCTTTATAAAAAAAATGTTTAAAAAATAACCTGCTAATTATGCCATTCTATAAGATGGGAGTTTCCTCACCAAATCCAAACTTCAAGTTCTCAATCAATGAGTTTCAAATTATGGCAAACCAGGTCACATTAATATTACAAGGCTTGTCTATGACTTGGCACCATCACTTATCTGGATTTGAAATTAATATGGTGTTCCTAAACTAGACAGAACTGGAAAAAGATGGGATGTTACAAAACCTAAAATGATTTGGTAAAGCTTGTCCAGGACCTGGCTTAGTCATTATTTTACAGGTCAAGCTTGTCAAAAGACTATGCTCATGTTTACAGGAGAAGCTCGTCTATAATGTAGCCTAGTCACCCTACTTGGATTATAAAATTCATATGACGTTAATAAAATTAATAGAACTGGAAGAAGTTGGAGTATTACAAAAACAAAACCATTTGGCTTTGCAGCCTCCATGATTACCTGTGCTTATTTCGAGCTAAAAGGTTACAAAAGTCCTCAGCAGCAGCACGCATGTGCAGAAACATGGGCAGTTTCACAGCTTCTGCCAATTCAAATTGCTTTTCGAAGTACCTAATGAAAAACATTGCAAATATTAATAATACTAGCATACAGTTAAAGTTAGCATGCATGCATCAAGGATAGGCGTATGACCATGAGTGAGTGTGCATGTGTGTGTGCGTGCATGCATGTGTGCATCCACATGTGAAGGCATGCTAGACACCTTTTAAACTCAGAATATGTGCTCTTACAGTCGATCATGCTTTGGTGTATTAAAAGTTCAGCAGCACAGTCAAGCATAGTTGAAACAAAGGAAAAGCTCTTGATCATGGTTGCAACCACATTTACAAGCAATTATGCAAAAGAGGACATGTAAGTGCATGGCTATAATAACTAATTACTTCTGCAAGCTCCATATCCTTGCTAGAATATTAACCTGGATTGCACCACCTCGACGCTGCATTAAATACTTGATGACTAATTTTTAGCTGTCTCCAGCTTTGTCAAGTTCATTCCCTCAGGACATTGTTTATCCCGTTAGTCCACTGTAATTTAAAAGTGCTAAGTATCTAGAGGATTTATATTCAACATTTTGCATCATGTTTCAGCATAAAGATGTGTTATATTAGATACCTGGCCCAGATCAATGTCAAGATGTTACAATGTATCTATAACAGAATTGCTCTATTTCCACACACACACACACACACAGAGGTGGGGGGAGATTTTATAAAATTATATAATGAGTTTTCAACATACTTCTTCTGCATTTCGGAAGGGCAAAATTGAAGCCTGTCATAATCCAATCCACATTCGCCAACTGCCACCACCTACACCAAAATTGGATTTTACAGGTTCAGACCAATACAAAGGTACTTCATGCTCAGTGATGCATATATTAAAAAAAAAACAGAAAAAAAGAAAAGAAAAGAAAAGAAATTCTCCTAATTCATAATCCAGGAGTAGCAATGAAAGCAAATATGATCTTTCATTTAGAAATAGATGTTTTATGTACTTATTTAAATGCCAACAGCTGCCCCTTTCCCAATATGCAGCATCAAGCTTCAAATCCTTCAATATGATGTTTGCTTAACCTATGTAATCTACTACCATCATCTAAAAAACATGGTGCTCAAATAGTCACAGTCCATGTTATATTCTCTCAATTTCGCCGCGTCCATAACTCCACAGTAACTTGTGTGTCAGCTTCTCTCAATTTTTCATAAATTGCCTTCCCTATTTAACATCAAAATGTTCTCAAAGGGAAGAACATACACGAGACTTTTCCAGAAGTCAGTATAGAGGCTCAGCGAGCATCTCCTTTTGCTAGTTTTACAATACAGTTTTCTTGAGAAGGAACAGAGTTTCCCCAGTCCTCAAAAAACAACAGCATATAGTTCTAATACATGATAGACTGCCAATTACATTAAATTGTGAAGGCAGAGCCTACCTTCCCTTTCTGAATTCCCTCCTTGGCCAATGACACAAGCGCCTGAAAGTGCTTCTCAGGATCACCACTCTCTTCAAACTCCTAAGAAAAACAGTAGAAGCACTACAGACCCAATCTAGTATTGGCTAAAAATCAGAGTCTATTACCATCTAGTGACCAGCTAAAGGAGACTAATCACCTTGCATCTAGTGGGATGCACACCAACGGTACAAAAGAGCCGTCCTGTAAGACATAGCAGAGAATCAAAAACAGTAAACTGAATTAGCTTATCTGGGGCATTAAATCGAACAACTCATATGCTAACATGCAACTCAATCCACAGCGAACAAACCATCGGTCTCTGCGATCGCGAGGGCCTCCTTTGATTCCTCGAGCGAACCCCCTGTGACCTTTTATATTATTTTTTTTTAAAAAAAAAAGAAGAGATTAATAAGCTCGAGTACAAAAGAAGCAGTATCATTGAGAGGAGAGAGAGGGAGCTCACGATGATGCGGTCGACGCCAGCTCTCCACGCCCTGGCCAGCACCGCCGGGATGTCCGCCACGTGACATTGCCTGCCATTGTATATCCCCTTGAACATATTATCTGCCGTAAAATTTTGAGCTCTAGTTTTCAGATTTTGTTAGCTTTGGTGAATGGAAAACAAGAACTAGAGGGGCGAAAGCGATGGATAATTCACCTGTGAGGTTGACGGCAAAATCTGCACTCCATCGATTCGAAAAGAGTGGCAATTAGTGAGATTAATAGAAAACAACAAGGAAACGAATGAGAGAGAGAGAGGAGAGGAGGAAGGGAGATGGAAGCAGTCACTTGCCGATCATTCTGATGGTAGAAGACATCGCCGCTGCGAATGGAAAAATAACTGGGGTGCGTCGCGCCGATGAGAAGCGCAGGGGAGAGGGAATAATTCGCAAGAGACTTCCGCTTTTGAGTGCTTTACCTAATTAATTTAAAAAAATATATATTTATAAAAATAATTTAATTTTTAACTTATTTATCGTATTGACAAGATATTATTTTGAATGACGTTTTATTACCGCCACGTCATCTTTATTTTTTATATAAATAATATCAAAAAAAATAATAAAAAAATCATCAAAATAAATGATATTTTTTAAAATATCATTTCAAATAGCATTTTAAAAAATACCATTTATTTTAATAATTTTAATTTTTTTTTTAAATGATAAAAAATAAAAAAAATAAAAATTTTAAATTTATAAAAAATTAAAAATTATAATTTTGATAAAAATAAAAATTATCATTTCGAATTAGTATCCTTATTTCAAATTATATTTTAAAAAAAAATATCTAAAAAAAATTATTGTAAAAAAAAATTAAAAATACTATAAAAAATTGAAAAGAAATAAAAATTATAATTCTAAGTTTTAAAAAAATAAAAATTTTAATTTTAATTCAAATAAAAATCATCATTTTAAATTACAATCTCCTTTTCAAATTAATTTTTATAAAAAAATATCATAAAAAAAGAATAAAATAAAAATTATAAATTTGAATGAATTTTAAAAACTAAAAATTCTAATTTTAATTCAAATAAAAAAATAATTTTAAATTATTTTGTCCATTTAAAATTAATTTTTTTAAAAAAATATCTCAAAAAGAAATCTTAAAAAATTAAAAAAAATAACATAAAAAAATAAGAAAAAAATAAAAATTATAATTTTAAATTTAAAAAAATAAAAATTTTAATTTTAATTCAAATAAAAAACATCATTTCAAATTACTTTCCCCATTTTAAATTATTTTTTTAAAAGAATATGTCAAAAAAAATAAAACAAAAATATCATAAAAAAGCCAAAAATTTAAAAAAAAATGAAAAAAATAAAAATTATAATTTTTTATTTAAAAAAATAATTTTTTTTAATTTTAATTAAAATAAAAAATACCATTTCAAATTACTTTCTCCATTTCAAATTATTTTTTTAAAAAATATTCTAAATAAAAAAAAATGAGAAAAAAATAAAAATTATAATTTTAAATTTTGAAAAATAAAAATTTTAATTTTAATTCAAATAAAAAAGATAATTTCAAATTATTTTCTCCATTTAAAATTAATTTTTTAAAAAATATCCCAAAGAAAATCTTAAAAAATTAAAAAAGTAAAATATACCATAAAAATAGAAAAAAATGAGAAAAAAATAAAAGTTATAAATTTTAATTTAAAAAATAAAAATATTAATTTAAATTTAAATAAAAAATATCATTTCAAATTATTTTCCCATTTAAAATTAATTTTTTTAAAAAAATATGTCAAAAAAATAAAATAATAAAAAAATAAAAAGTGCCATAAAGAAGCAAAAAATTTAAAAAATGGAAAAAATAAAAATTATAATTTTAAAAATAGAAAAAATAAAATTTTTAATTTTAATTAAAATTAAAAATATCATTTCAAATTACTTTTCTCATTTTAAATTATTTTTTAAAAAAAATATTCCAAACAAAGAAGAAAAAAAGAGAAAAAAATAAAAATTATAATTTTAAATTTTGAAAAATAAAAATTTAAATATTAATTCAAATAAAAAATATAATTTTAAATTATTTTTCCTATTTAAAATTAATTTTTTTTAAAAAAATATCCCAAAAAAAATTTAAAAAAATAAAAAAAATAAAAAATACAATAAAAAATAAAAAAAAAATAAAAATTATAAATTTAAATAAGAAATATCATTTTAAATTATTTTTTATTTTAAATTAATTAATTTTTTTCATACTGCACCGTACGTAGCCGTTCGTGTCCGTACCAAATCGAGATGTACCAGTGCGGTCCGATTCATCTCATAATTAAATTATCCGATATATTATTATTATTTACGTTATAATTTCTATAGCCCTTTTAGCATAACTTTTTCTCTCCTAATGTTCTGAGACACATTAGAGTATGTGTATCCATATCCACAGAGCATAATATCCGATCACTTCAAATTAAATAATATAAAATAAAATCAATAATTAATAATATTAAATAGAATAAAAATATCAAGTATACAAAAAATAGTATAATAAAAGTTTCAAAAATACTAAGTACAAATCTAAAAAAGACTAAGTCCCACAAGGACGTCGTAGTGCCCGTGGTCGCTTGGACCTTCTCAGGAAGGTCCTCAACGACTGCTCCTGCTCCTGCTGTGATGGCTCCTCCACTATATTAGTGGAGGAGGTCTGCTGGTCATGCTGCTCAGGAATAACTGATAATGTCAGATCATCTACGGACTGAGCGACCTGCTCAACCCTCTCATCTGGATACACGGATGGGCCTGAAAAGAAAGTATCATACTCATGTGGCCAACTGGTACCCGATGATGTCATCTGGGGGATGTAGGAAGAAGAAGGTGCTGCCATCTGTGGATCAAAAGGCGGTGACATCTATGCAGCATCTAGTGATGACATCTGCGGAATATGCGGTGATGGCATATGTGGAACATATAGTGACGGCGTATATCTCATATCTGGCGCATCGGTTGCTCCATGCAAAGGCGCACAGCTAAATGGATCAACACCAATCGCCACCAATGTTTCAAAACTTGTTTTCTCTATCTCACGCAGTATCCGAATCCATTCGTCCTCATCAATCGTAGATAAAGCACGACGAGTGTCCAACACAAGATCCGACATAGAATCAGTCTACAAAATAAAAATAAAACAGTCAATATACTGTAAAATATAAAATAAAAATATAACACAAATAATATAAACTAATTTTCGTAGTCTTACCAAAAGATGCATAACAGAACTCTCGTCCTCATATCCAGAAACTGCATACCGAGGCTGTCCAATGACTCGCACTGTAATGCTAAAAAATCAAGCCATATAGTCTTCGATATATGAACGGCCTCTCAAAATGGGATCACCATAAACAATGTGATCTCGATGTGCATCCCAAATATCGATATACTCTGCATGTCTGATACGTCAGTCAATACGAGCTCTCTCTCATCGATCAATATGATGAAGTCCCTAGCTGGTATCAAACTACTCAGGGATATCCTGAATCTAACCAAACTACCATAAGACACGATCGAAAAGATGCCACTCTACCACATCAAAACAAATAAGTGGCACCCTAGCAGTCCATATGTCATGTCCAACTGTACACATCCACGGCAATATAGCCAATATCTCATCTGTATATGGCTCCCACAAAAACTAATAGAGTTAAAATAAAAAAAATTAATAAGCTAAAATTTTAATAGATTATGAATACTGTAAAATGATATTTGTAAAAAATTTAAAATTTATCCATCTATATGTATCAACTAATGTATCCAACTGGCACCTATAAACCCATGCCACTCTCGTCGATACGTGATGAATGTTGAATGCAACGTTCCATCTGTTTCACAATCTACTCATGTTAAATAAATTTTATCAAATTTAAAACAATAAGTTTTAAATAAAAAAATAATATTTTTATACCTATATCTTAATGGTCCGTCTAGTCTGAATGGAACATTAGGATCATGCTGCTTTGATGGCATCTCGAGCAACTATCGTCGTAATGAACTGATAGTCGACATACGCTCCCATACCCAAATCTGTAAATTTTAAAAAAATCATACATGATATACCCAATGTGAAACATAATTGAATATTAAAAATAAAAATTTTTAATTCACATACCTGTAATAATATAAGATAACCACCAATCTCGTTCTGATCAGCATAAGAACCCCGACACATAGCTCTGTACAGGCAAACTAGTACTGCACTGCCGCAACTGAGTCTACGAGCGAAGTCTAAATCCTCTAATAATAGCAAAAACATCAACTTCATCTTATTCGATGAAGTATCGGATAACAGGATACCACCTAACAACTGCAGCACCTGACCCATAACATACTGCTGCACTATCTCCTCTGGTGCATCATCCGCAATAGAAAAATATCGATAACGATCATCCAAACACTCAATTCTGAGTCGTGAATGATCGAAAAAGTATGTGTCGGGCTCAAACCCTAGCAATCGCAAGCACAAAGCCTGCCACTCCGGAATGGTAAGCGTGGGATCAACTCCGGTAATTGGATCGCCATCAACTGGTAGTCCAGTAAGGATGCTGATATTCTGTAAAGTGATGGTCGTCTCACTAAATGGAAGATGAAATGTGTGTCTCTAGATGCCATCTCTCAAGCAAAGCAATAATAAGACCAACGTCCATCTATATACGATCAATCCGATATACTCCATAAAATCTAAGATATCGTAAATAATCCAGCACTCTATGTGGGATGTCCTCTGTCCTCCAGAAGTCAGCATCGGATCGTCGTAGATGAAGGTGTCTGAGCTTTTATAATAAAATATAATAATTAGATAATGTATATAACTTTTCAAAAAAAATTTAAATAGTAAATAGGATTGGAATGCTTACGCTGCCATCTAAAATAGTCTGTGATCGATGGTGCTCCTGCAATATAAGAATACTGCTGTCTCGAGGTCCGGGATGCTACGGATGATAAGCCATAATACGCTAATAAATCTAAAATAATGATATTATCACAAGTGTATTAAAAAATAAGAAATATGATAGCCATTTATTTTATGAGAAATATATTTTAAACACAATATTGTCACACAATACAACTTAAACACAAAATTCAGTTTATCTCTGAATATTAAACACGTATATTCAAATACAATCTTACAGAAATATAAAAAACAATGACGAAAATACATCTTCGAAGCCTTTAATTTCTTCCACTGCTTGAAGTTGAAGTGTGTTGAAGTATTCTAGGACAGCGACGGCAGTCATGACCCTGTTCTTTACAAATGCTACAGTGATTCTTACTTCTTATTTGCCTATCATCCATCTCATTTCGTAGTCTTGTTGACTTTGGTCTACTTTTCTGCTTGGATCTCAAACGATGATGATCAAGAAGAGGGAGAGAAGAGGGAGCGCCAAGAGAAGGGGAGGGGTGGGACCGCCGCTGACGGCCCACCGACGGACCAATCGATGGGGGCGCGCAAGCCCGCCGCCGGCCGTCTGTCGTCAGTGGGCCAAGAAAAAAGAGGGAGAGAGAGAGAGAGGAAGAGGGAGAGAAGAGGAGGCCGACCAAGGGAAGGGGAGGGACGGGGCGGCCGTCGGAGGCCCACTGACGGACCAACCTGCGGGGGCACGCGGGCCCACCACCGGCCGTCTATCGCCGGTGGGCCAAGGAAAAAGAGGGAGAGAGAGAGAGGAAGAGGGAGAGAAGAGGGAGAGAGAGAGGAAGAGGGAGAGAAGAGGGGGCCGACCAAGGGAAGGGGAGGGGCGGGGCGGCCGCCGGCGGACCAACCGGTGGGGGTGCGCAGCCCGCCGCCGATCATCTGTCGTCGACGGGCCAAGGAAAAAGAGGGAAAGAGAGAGAGAGGAAGAGGGAGAGAGAGAGGAAGAGGAAAGAGAGAGGAGAGAGCTCACCGTCGTTGGGAGTTCGCCATCGTGCAGTCGAAGAGGAGAAAATATCGGAGAAATGCCGGAAAAGAGGGAGAGAGGGTTTTTATTTTTTGGGATTTATGCTTCAAAAATGCCAAAGGGAATGGCATTTTTGAAAACGCCATTCCCTTTGGCATTTTCTTTCAATTTTTTTTTCTTTTTTTATGATATGTTTAATTTTTTTTTAATTTTCTTTAATTATTTTTATATGATTTTTTAATAAACAAAATTAATTTAAAATAGAGATAGTAATTTGAAATGATAATTTTTTATTTGAATTAAAGTTAATTTTTTTTAAATTTATAATTATAATTTTTATTTTTTATCATTTTTTCCCCTTTTATTCACTTCTTTTATGGCTTTTTTTTTTTATTTTTTGGAATTCAAATTAAAATTTTTATAATTCAAAATTTTAATTTTAATTTTCTCCCATTTTTACACTTTTTGGCATTTTTTTAGGTATTTTTTTCCTTTATTTGGAATATTTTTTAAAAAATTAAATTTAAATTAATTTAGTAATTTGAAATGATATTTTTATTTGAATTATAATTAAAATTTTTATTTTTTTAAATTCAAAATTATAATTTTTATTTTTGAATTAGAATTGCAATTTCTATTTTTTTCAATTCAATTCTTTTCCCTTTTTTTTATGGTGTTTTTTTATTTTTTTACACCAATTTTTTTACATATTTTTTAAAAAAAATAATTTGAAATGAAGAAAGTAATTTGAAATGATATTTTTTATTTGAATTAAAGTTAAAATTTTTATTAGGTATATTTTTCATTTGTTTGGAATATTTTTTAAATAAATTAATTTTAAATAGGAAAAGTAATTTGAAATGATATTTTTTATTTTAATTAAAATTAAAAATTTTATTTAATTTAAATTAAAAATTATAATTTTTATTTTTTTTCATTTTTTAAATTTTTGACTTTTTGATGGCACTTTTTATTTTTTTATTTTTTTATTTTTTTGGACATCCTTTTTTTAAAAAATTAATTTGAAATGGGGAAAATAATTTGAAATGATATTTTTTATTTGAATTAAAATAAAATTTTTATTTTTTAAATTTAAAATTATAATTTTTATTTTTTTCTCATTTTTTTTCATTTTTTATGGTATTTTTATTTTTTAAATTTTTTAAGATTTTTTTAGATATTTTTTTAAAAAATTTAATTTTAAATAGAGAAAATAATTTAAAATTATCTTTTTTATTTGAATTAAAATTAAAATTTTTATTTTTTAAAATTCATTCAAAATTATAATTTGTATTTTTTCTCATTTTTTTTTATTTTATGATATTTTTTTAAAAAAATTAATTTGAAAAGGAGATTGTAATTTGAAATGATGATTTTTATTTGAATTAAAATTAAAATTTTGATTTTCTTAAAATTTAGAATTATAATTTCTATTTCTTTTCAATTCTTTTTTTATGGTATTTTTATTTTTTTTGTAATAATTTTTTTCAGATATTTTTTTAAAAAGATAATTTGAAATGGAGATAATAATTTGAAATGATAATTTTTATTTTTATCAAACTTATAATTTTTATTTTTTTATAAATTTAAAATTATAATTTTTTTTCATTTTTTTCCATTTTTTCTCTTTTTTTGGGGAAAAATTAAAATTATCAAATAATATGGTATTTTTAAAAATACCATTTGGAAATTCATTTTTAAAAATGCCATTTGATTTGGTGATTTTAATTTTTTTTTTTTGATATCGTCTACGTGAAAAATGGAGAAAAAGGTGGGTGATGTGGCGATGATAAAACGTCATTCAAAATGATGTTTTATCCTTTTTGCATCAATCCGATAAATAAATTAAAAATTAAATTATTTTGATAAATAATTTTTTTTAAAATTAATTAGGTAAAGCACTCTCTGCTTTTGATGAATTGAGCGAGGCGGTATAAAAGAAACGACTCTACGGTAAGATCTGATTTCACTAAACCATCCATAATTAGAGATCATCTCCTTAGCTTTTTTGTTGCCCATCCATGCCAGGATGTAAATTTATTTTCAGGAAAAAAAAAGTCTAGGACTTACTCTCACTCAATTTTGGATATTTTTCCTGCCAAATCTCTAAACTAGGCTTATTTCTCGAAACTCAAGCATTTTTCTTCAAATTCAAATCTTTTTTCATCAATCCGTAATAAAAGAGCAAGATAAAATCCATTAGATAAACCATATTTCGTAATTCTTGAATAACAAATCTTTCTTGTAATATTGTTATTTGCAATACTCTTGTGTTTTGTTTTATCCTATATTGTAGGTGCAAAACCTTATGCAAAAGAAAACTCATCTTATCCTATTTAATGGGAATATCCAAGTCTCCCGTCATTTCTTTTGCAACTCATCTTTGGATATATCTTATTGGGTTGTCAAATATCTCAAAAGCTAATTCAAATGTTTCATCAAATAATTTGTTGAATATTGTCGGTACACTTAAGTCTAACTCTCAATCATTATTGATGGTTTCTAAGTTTTTTTTCTTCAATCTGGCAATAACTCATATAGTAAAATGCACCCTTTTTACCAACTCAATTTTAATCTAAGATCAAAAACTTTCAAGGATGGGAAATAAGCTTGTAAAAACCTTGATGAAATATGATAAACTGCATAATGCTAGCCTTCTTAGCTCTTCCTACATAGAACTGCCAATAGTTTGTCTAAAGATATTGTTGAGATTCTCTCGATGAATTTCCTAGTTCCTTTTTTGGATTCGCTTCTTTGTTTTCCATTTCCCCTCACTTCACTAGTTATTTTACTGAACTCACAACAAATTCCAATATTCATATCATTCACGTCTGATCCTATTGTATACATTCCAAAAAACAAAAGGAAATCATCCAAATCTCCATCCATTATTTCTTGAAAGACAAAAGAAAATCATATCATAAAATTTAGAATGGAAAAAACTATGGCAATATTCCTCTTTGTCAAACGAAGGTTTCGATTTGATAGAAAAATCATTAATGTGATAAATGGAGGCTTCAATTTTACAAAAGAATATTTGATTCAGCGAGAGTTTGCTTTGATTAGATGACTTGAAAATGAAAGGAGTTTCAAAATCGCATGCATAAGAAATAATATTCCCTATTTTATTGCATGGATATATATCAGAGCATGATGGAAACTGATGGAGCTGATTCAAATAAGTTAAGTGCTATTTTTTAAATCATAGATAGGCTTAGTGAAATCAGGCCTTACCATAGGTGGGTAATATGTAATTATCCTTCTTTTTATTATACGAAAGAGTAGGAATATAGTGGTATAATCAACTTAAGTAATGTTATGGTTGCTTATTATAATAGTGTGATATCTGGGATTAGTTTAGAAGGGTGTAAAACTATGACTCATCACCCACCCTTTTCGAATATCTAGCAATGGGCTTCTCTCCATTGAAAACTTCGTATTCTTGTAGAGAGGGAAATAATGTTGCAATTTGGACACACACACACACACACACACACACACACACACACACATATATATATATATATATATATATATATATATATATATATATATATGTGTGTGTGTGTGTGTGTGTGTGTGTGTGTGTGTGTGTGTTGCCGCTAAAAATCGGTTTGATTAGGCTGTCGAGCTAGTTGGTGCATGGAGAGTTTGATGAGGTGACTCAGGGATTGAAAGAGCTAGCCAAAGATCTCAAGGCTCCATGGAAGAGGGATGAGGTTGGTTGGATCTTCTCTCCAACACCAGATCAGTCTTGAAACACAACAGACAAGGGAAGTCCACTTATCGGAGAGTGTCTAACAAGGGACCCTCCATTGCTTGAATAAGATCACCCTTAAGAAAATAAGGAAGGTTCTAAGTTGGTGGTAGAGAGAGAGAGTGTGTGTGTGCTCAAAGAGTTTAAGAAGGAGAGTTCTATCACAAGGAAACTTCACTTAATCTAGTTGAACTTGAGCTTATCACTTGTGATTTGACTTGGAGGATTCTCTAGGAGTCATTTGTATAGATGATGGCCGGAGCCCATTGTGATAGAATTATAGGATATGCAAGGGTGGTTGTTGTATATAACTACTTGTATGTCTAAAAGATATTGTGTGGTGATTCTCCCATGTATCTCAAGGTTATGGAGGTTGGTCTACTATTGTGAGCTAGTTGTAACCGAATGAGAGGAGACTTGAGCATTTCCGCATGTCTTTAGATGGTCACATGGCCGGAATTGGTTGGATGGGGCGAGGGCTTTGTAGCATGCTCGTGGCTGACTCTGATTGGTCAATTTTGCTACATTTATTGTGATCGGTTCTAAGGTATATCAATATGTATGTACATATATATATATGTGTGTGTACATATAATCTAATCCACTCATCATGGGTTGACATGTGCTGAGTATTTTGAAAAGATTGAATTCAAAAAAATTTAAATTCTTGGTAAGATCCAAACATAAAAAGAGATTACAATAGATTTGAATCCAGATAAGGAAGAATATTATGGCAATCTCTTGATTTTTGTCCTGTAATCATAATGGATCCATGCTCTTACCTTTATATAAACAAGGCCAAGGGACTCCAAAAGGAGGAGGAAAAGGTGGGGGCTCCCAAGTATAGATGGTGACTAGCTCTCATAGCAAGAGGTCACCATTGAGAGGCTCTCAAACTCTTATGGCTTCCTCCGCACCCAACTTTTCTTCTACAGTCATCCCTGTTGGAAAACGTAGGCGATTTCATGCATGTATTTCGAAATTTTTTAAATAAAATTACAGCGAAAGATAATTAAATTAATCAAATTAATCTCACATATATATGATCTAATCATCAAATCAATCTACTCTAAGATCTATGATATAATATATTGCATATAAAATCTAAAATAATCCCATGATAAAATCTGCATGCATAGATGTAAGCGGTAGATCAAATCTACACCTATCCGAGTTCAGAACTCGATACCTGAGCATAGATCAATGATCGTTGCTACTGGAAGATATGGTAAGAATGATCCTTACTAGTTTCTCACAGCCACACATGCATTCGGTCTCTACAAAAAATTTACTTGAAGTCTTGATCTGATCGGTCTTCTCGAGAGTGCTAGCTCATATGAAGGCCTTCTTCTTGGCTGATCTGGATCCCTTCTTCAAATCTCTAAAATTTTTTTAGAGATTGAAGATGAACTTTTGGAGGAGATGAAGAGGTCGAAGAAAGATGAAAAAAAATAATTTTCTTCTTTTCTTTTTCTCTCTTTCCAAATCCTAAGGAAGAAACCCTAGAATTCAGCTTTTGTGCTAACCCAAAGAGAGAGGACTCTCCTCCTCTTTTTCACGTCATGAACTCATGCCCAAGGCTCCTCATCATGAAAGCTCTCTTCTTGGTCTCTTACACACTCACAACAAAAAATAGATCTCTTTTTATTAGGCATGTAAGGAGGTAGGGTGAAGAGTCCAACAACATTTGGACTCTTCCATGAGATATCACCTCCCTTCACAATTCCATGCCAATACACACCCCAAAAAATATATGGGATGCCTCCTTTCTTATTTTTTTTATAGTAGAACCAGATCCTATCTCATTTCTCATGAAAAATCTCCTCAAAATATTGCACACATTAGGAGAAAAAAATAAGTTGGCGACAAGATCTTAGAGATAATGTCAAACATTATTTATATGGTATCCTATTTCAAATCAAATTTGAATATACCATTTAAAACCTGATCCTATCTAAATTTAGACGTAAGATAGAGAAGAGAAAGAACTCTTTGACATAAAAAAATATCATGCAAAAACTATTTCAGTATGGAGAAAGATGGCATCAAAGTGGGAGGCGCATGGAGAGGAAGAGTCCAATCCTATATGGACTCTTTTTTTCCTTATTTGAATCTAAAGCAAATCACATCTGATTTAGTCCAAATAAAATATATGAAATCCAATCTAATTAGGTTCATAATTTTATAATTAAATTTTAATCAAATTAAGAATTGATTGAATCAAAGTTCTGATCAAATCAGAAATAATTCTTCCTTAACGATTAGGTCATCTCATAACTTAATCGGGTCCAAACTAATTGAATCTAATTCAATTAGATTTTATTTCATCCTCTTTGCTCAATTAAATTGAACTAATTAATAATTTAATTATTAATTAATTTTTTATTAATTTATTAATATTTGATGAATAAATTTATTATAACTTTTGCATAAGGTTAATCATCAATCGAATTGATGATTAAGTCCTTGAACAATTCTCAATCGTTGATCAACCACATGATCAGTCAGAAACTTCTTTTGAGTGTGATCTCATAGATTCGAACATAAGTCAGTAGTACAAAAATAAATTTTTGAACCAATCGATGTAACCATCTAGTAATGGTGACCTGACGTCCGGATAGGTCAAATGATGGTGAAGCAATATTCAAGAACCTATTGGCGTATGGTTACCGTATAATTCATCCCTTTAATTCTAATACTTGAGGATGACCTAGAATTTAACTGTCAATCTTAGATAAGTCATCCACATTGTATTTTAATTTTTTAAATCCATCACATGGATTATTCGGATCCAAATTTTGCTAAATTGAAATATATTGATACATTAACTCCTACTAATTCGGAGGGACCAATCCCATCTTGACTCATGTACCGACTTGACAAGTACTTGACTGCACCTAAAAATCTTTTGTCACTAAATTACAAACTCAAATAGTCTGACATCAAAGTATAGTGAGTTGCTTGCAAGTCACCATGGTGATCTCAGATCGGAGGGACACTTATATCCATACCCTTCATGAGCTACGCTTGATAGCAGAGTGCTCCATAGTTGGTCACGTTTAGTGATGATGTACTCCTATAACTCACCTGTATGTCATACCAGTGTCTCTATATCATTTGGTTATAAAGACAACCAATACATATGGCACACAACGACCTACACTTGATATCGCTATCGTCTTAGTAATAGCGTATCGTTTGGTCACGAATCAATTTAAGGACTACGCGATAAATCCTCCTTTATCGATCAAAGTAGTTCTAAGAACTTCATCACAACATAGGAGTTTGTTAGAAGATGTAATTTTATAATAAAAAAGACTAAATAACTTTTATTATTTATCAATTCATATATATTTATAATTAGTACAATCGTCAAACGATTGGCTGTAGGATATATTTTCTAACAACTCCCACTTGGACTAAATCCAATCAGTATAGTGTCATATATCCATCTTCGATTTATTATCTTAGAACTTCTAGATACTGAGACTTTAGTAAATGGGTTGGTCAAGTTCTTCCTTCCATCAATCTTCTAAAGATTAACGTCATCTTAATAGATTTTTCGAATAAGGTGGTAGCAATGCAAAATGCCTGGTAAGCTAATGGAACTTTGGCTCCTTGGCATAAGCTATGGCTCTGGTGCTGTACAATACAATAGGACCATCATTGGAAGGTGCTACTCCTAGCTTGTCAATAAATCTGTATAATCATATAGCTTCTTTGCAAGCATCGGATGCTGCAATGCATTCAGCATTGTAATTTGAATTTGGCTATATTTCTTTGCTTGGAACCTTTCCAGTAGATTGCTTCATTATTTAGGGTAAGGATGTATTTTGATACGTTCTTGTTATTATTATATCCAACTAAAAATTAGAGTCATACTCTACAAGTTTTAAGTCAGATTCTCTATAACCGAATCACCGATCCTTAGAATTTCTCAAATACCTAAGGATGACCTTCCAATGATTCTTATCCAAATCTTACAAATATCCACTCACTATCCTAGTAAGTATACCATATCCGGTCTCATCTATAGTGTACATGATAGAATAAATTCTACTTATAAACACCCTATATATGCTGGACTAAAAAATTCAAGCAGCCTCTTAGATCTATCTCTATAGATCTTTATCCCTAGGATGAGAGATATTTTTTCAAAGTCCTTTATGAAGAATTATGATAATAGTGAAACTTTTATTCTCTGTAATATAAAGAATGTCATTTTCAATTAAGAGAATTTCATTCACATACAAAATAAGAAATACACCCACAGAACTATTAATCCATTTGTATTTGCAGGATTCTTTTTTGTTCTCAATGAAGCTATGCGTTTTGATCACTTATCAAAATACACATTCCAACTTCGAAATATTTTAGCATTGCCATCGGAGAAATTTCTCGTTATGGTCAATACCATAATGTTGATAATATCCTTAGGCAACTAGACGAGCTTTGTAGGTCTCCACCTTCTCGTCTGCGCTCTTTGATCCTATTAAAGATCTACTTACACCCTATGGGCTTTACCCTTTCGAGTGGATCAATGAGTGTCCATACACTGTTGACCATTATGGACTTCATTTCGGACTCAATGGCTCCAAGCTATTAATCATAGTCGGATCTCTGCATGACATCTATATAGGTGATCAAATTCTTGTTGTTCTCATCGAGTTCAACAGGATCACATCTCGAAATTAGAAACTGAAGTATCTATCCGACGGACATGGTACTCTACCGGATCTCCTTAATGGTGCCTCTACAATGGGTTCTGAATTTGATCTAATCAAATCTAATTCTATGAGTTTACTAGATTGTGTTGGTTTTTCTACCTATCAAACTTCATAAGTTTCACATTAGAGGCATCAGTTCCTTCACCAAGGTACTCCTTTTTCAAAAAAGAATGCTGAATAACTCTTGTTCTTTAGCATAGTAGAAGTTATATCTCCTAGATTCTTTGAGGTTACTCTACAAAATAATATATATAGGATCGAGATCCAAGCTAATCGGTCTGCAAATGCTCGACATAAATTAAACACTCTCAAATCCTAAGGTAAGAAAGTATCGACTTACATCTAGTCCATATCTCATATGGAGTCATTACGACTGATTAATTGAAAATCCAACTCAGAACATAACAAGAGTTTTAACAGCATAATCCTAAAAGAAGACTGAAGATTTATAAATCCCATCATGGATCAAACTATATCTAACAAAGTCAATTCCAATAAGAGAGAATCCTATTCTCTTTTAAATATGTCAAAAACTCATTGGAAGGGCATTCTCCTCTTTGGATTGACCAAAGAGTTTAATGCTCTTTCCAGTTCATTTTTCTACCTTATTAAAAAATTATTTGAATATTTTAAATAATTTAAATTTATGACAAACATATTTGTAGATCTAATATATCAGTATGTATCAGATTCTGAACATCATTGGTTCGTTCATCTTTTCTAGCAAAAGGTGATTCAGTCATCTTACTAAAGAGATAGGATTGATAGGTTGACAATGATTCACAACATTGACTTCAAAAATTATCTCCTGTTGATCCTATTTTTGTTTATATGATCGAGTCTAAATTGCCAAAGGTAGGCTTCTATAACATTATCTACTCTAAGGAGTTTGTTTGTTGTGTACAGTATACTAACAAGCTGTGACTATTCATAAATATCATTTCTCAATTGTCCACATAATTTTGACATTATTCATAATGATATCACAAAATCATTAGATAATAGTGACAATCACTAAAATGACATTGTCAGAATTGAAAATAGGCTCGACGATTCCTAAAACTAGGATTGGAACATAACTTTCATCTCCAATATTCAGGAATCTCTTGCTGTTTTCAATCTTTCTACTAACCTAAAGTCATTGCAATAATTTACATAGATTTTTGATATCCAATACCCAGGTAGTAGTATCATAAATAGAAAAATCATAAGGTGTTATCATATAAATATCTTGTCCAGCAATCCTTTGTTGATTTCTCTTTCTTAGCCTATTCGGGTCAAGGGACTCTGCCAGACTATTAGACTCTTTTATCAATTCGGACTCATTAGCCCAAGCATGACTCTTTTGTATCTTTTTTTTCTTTTCTTTCTCAAAGATTATTACCCATCGAAGATACATCTTCAGAGGTATAAAAGAACTCCTTCAATATTTGAAGGATTTCCTCCCACTGAGCATCATCAAATTTATAGCTAAATTCATGTTCTTTACTACTCTCAAAAAATATCACATGGTGATATGATTATTTGGTCACTTCTGATAAGTGCCTTTGATCGCATCATATGTGTTAGATGTGAGAACATCAAGTGCTGGATCCATAATCATATTTAGGATTCATTCGTGCTCTAGAACTATTTACAACTTTCGATACCATCTATCGAAATTGGATCCTATAAATAAGTCACTATTAAATAATGAATGGAGCAACGGATATCTAGCCATAACTGAAAGAAAAATAGAAGACCTCAATGTTTATAAATTAATTAAGCCTAAAGATTTGGACTTTAGTCTAAAATTTTTTTCACTATTTTATACCAATTAGTAGTCTCTACCTCCAATTTGAAAAATTACTTTAATTTCTTAGCGGGTACCAGAATCCAAACAGACTACATATGGGCTCGAGGATGGCTCGATCAACCCATATGCACCTATGGATAGGTTCTCAACCAATTATTTCTTTAAATAATTTTTAGTAGTTAATTTAGTCTCAGATTTCATTTTAGTAGGTGATGGGCCTCCATTGAAAGTTTTGGTTAGGTCAAACTATTAACATGAACCTACTCAGTGATTCTAACTAATGAATGATCAGGTCTGAGGATGGCTCAATCAACCCAACCATCATTAGATAGTACAACAGAGTCATCATATGATGAATGATAGTCTCATCATTCAGAAAGAACACCAGACAGATGGCACATGCAATGTCAATCAGAAATAATGGACCCATTATCATTCATCTTAATAGGAGGCTATGATCCAGTTATCCCCATAACTAGCTCATTTTATGGATCTAATAATTTTAAAAATTTAATTAATTTAGAAAAAAGAGAAGAAGAGATCAATCAGTAGACCACAATCCTTCCACTGACTTCATTAAGTTACTTAATCGGATTAGGGTCATGCTGATCGAACTAGCACCTAGATCAGTCACACTGATCAACCTTAATGGCATGGGTCAACTTGAATCATTTAGCAATCTAATCAAGATATAATCCATCAAATTGGCCAGATAAGTGAGATCGGTGGAAGGGTCTACTAAGCTTGCCTTAGATACCATCGAAATGGACAGATAAGCCGCTTCCAATTAAAAACCATCGATCAAAATATCAAACTTACCTTAGACACCAATTGATTAACTAGTTTTGATTTGATCAACCTAATGATTCGAGTTCAACCACTAAGTCACAAACAAGGTCCATTTGGTCTAATCAAAGACATGGACTTGACCATCTACAACTATTATATTAGAGAAACCCCGATTAATCTAATTCAATATTTAGTTAGACTTAATCAATTTCTTTATATGGTCAATTAATTTTTTGATTCTAACCTTAGGTCTAACCCAATTAAAAATATTTGATTTGAGCTAACCCATGCCCCCATATTTTACGCAAATAATATTAGATCTTTAATTCACAATTCTAGATCTAATCGATTCTTCACTTAATTTTTAATTAAGTTTAGCATCAACATGAGTTTAGCTTTGAAATAATTTTAATTTTTTATTTTGTAAATAATTTATAATAAATATTATGCAAAATTTTTTTATTTTGAAACTGGGTCGACTCAATTAATATTGAGTCAGCTACATAAGAAGATTGGATTAACTCAGTTCAAAATTGGATCGGCTCAGTAATTATACGAGCACGATTCAGATCTAAAAATCTTGTATAATTCTAAAATAAAATCAATCATAAACATCTTTTTAGATCATATCTAAACTTGTTATGATTCAAGATTTTATTTTTTCATGATCAAAATAATTTGAATCATATAGATCAGATGTTTTATTTTTCATACAACTTTGTATCACATACACCAAACCTAGGATTTTAAGATCTAAAGTTTTACAGAAAAATAAGTTCTTCCTTTCGCATTCTTCTTCATAGGATCTAATCACATAGCACCTCTACATGCCATAAGAGCACCCCATCGAATGAGAAGAGACGGCCTTTAAATCTTTCTTACTCTAATGACCGAATGGCCCGGTGATCAATCCAATTCAAGTATTTGCTAATCGGATCATCTAATCTAATCACATATCACATATGCTTGAATTTAGATCTAATCTAAATTACATCAGATCTAATCACAACCTTAGATCATATCTAAATTAGACCATAAACATCATATACAATATAAAAAATTAAATTTTATCAAAGATTAGCATAAACTAGGATAACCTTTTCACTATAAGGGGTAAACCTTACAGCAGGACAACCTTATATCAGTTTGTATGATCAACTATTAATTAAATTCAGATATAAGATATCATATATTAGATCTAAATAAAATTAAATTTTAGATTTAATATGCATATATAATATGTCATAACGAACTTAGGCTCTGATACCATAATTGGTATACGTAGGCGATTTCATGCATGTATTTCGAAATTTTTTGAATAAATTATAATGAAAGATAATTAGATTAATCAAATTAATCTAACATGTATATGATTTAATCATCAAATCAACCTACTTTAGGATCTATGATATGATATATTATATATAAAATCTGAAATAATCACATGATAAAATCTGCATGCATGGATGTAAGCGGTAGATCAAATCTACACCTATCTGAGTTCAGAACTCGATATTTGAGTACGAGTTGATGATCGCTGTTGCTGGAAAATATGATAAGGATGATCCTTGCTGGTTGCTCACAGTCGCACATGCATCTGGCCTCTATGAAAAATTTACTCGAAGTTCCAATCTGATCGGTCTTCTCGGAAGTGCTAGCTCACGTGAAGACCTTCTTCTTGACTGATCTGGATCCCTTCTTCAAATCTCTAGAACCTTTCTAGAGATTGAAGATGAACTTTTAGAGGAGATGAAGAGGTGGAAGAAAGATGGAGAAGAAAATTATTTTTTTCTTTTCTTTTTCTCTCTTCTCAAATCTTAAGGAAGAAGTCCTAGAATTCAGCTTTTGCGCTAACCCAAAGAGAGAGGACTCTCCTCCTCTTTTTCACACCATGAACAAATGCCCAATGCTCTTCACCATGAACTCATGCCCAAGGCTCCTCACCATGAAAGCTCTCTTCCTGCTCTCTTACACACACACAACAAAAAGTAGATCCCTTTTTATTAGGCATTTAAGGAGGTAGGGTGAAGAGTCCAACAACATTTGGACTCTTCCATGAGATATCGCCTCTCTTCACAATTCCATGCCAGTACACATCCCAAAAAATATGGGACACCTCCTTTCTTATTTTTTCACAGTAGAACCAGATCCTATCTAATTTCTCATAAAAATTTTCTCAAAATGTCACACACATAAGGAGAAAAAAATAAGTTGGCGATAAGGTCTTAGAGATAATGTCAAACATTATCTATATGGCATCCTATTTTCAATCAAATTTGAATATATCATTTAAAACCTGATCCTACCCAAATATAGATGTGAGATAGAGAAGAGAAAAGACTCTTTGGTGTGAAAAAATCTCATACAAAAACTATTTCAGCATGGAGAAAGATGGCATCAAAGTGGGAGGTGCATGGGGAGGAAGAGTCCAATCCTATATGGACTCTTTTTTTCCTTATTTGAATCCAAACCAAATCATATCTAGTTTAGTCCAAATAAAATATATAAAATCCAATCTAATTAGATTCATAATTTTATAATCAAATTTTAATTAAATTAAAAATTGATGAAACCAAAGTCCTGATCAAATCAGGGATAATTCTCCCTTAGCGATTAGGTCATCTCATAACCTAATCGGGTCAAATCTAATTGAATCTAATTCAATTAGATTTTATTTAATTCTCTTTGCTCAATTAAATTGAAGTAATCAATAATCTAATTATTAATTAATCCTTCATTAATTTACTAATAATTGGTGAATAAATTTATGATAATTTTTGTATAAGGTTAATCATTAATCGAATTGATGATTAAGCCCTTGAATGATTCTCAATTGTTAATTAGCCACATGATCAGTCAGAAATTTTTTTTGATTATTGTTGGTGTAGAATTCCATCGAAGTCGGAGAAGCTGGAGCTGGGATGACCACGGTCGCCATCGGGACCTGCAAAGAAAGTCTAAACTAGAGTTGGGGGTGCTCCGACAAGACCCTTCGATACTCAAGTCAGTACTCTGCTTCAACAGAAATGGAGTGCTCGAGCGAAAATTTTGGCAGAATTTTGAGATAGAGTTACCAACTTTTTTCAAGAACGTGTCTGGGGGTTCCTTATTTATAGACGGAGGATGTAACTGACCGACAATGACGTCTGTAACCATCTGGTAGTGGACTGCTCAGAGCCGCGTGGAGTTTGTTATGAAGAGTAGTGGCGTTAGGGATCGTTCAGGGCCATGTGGAGCTTGTTGCTGAGAGTGGGGTGGTGTCCGTTATCGGAACTTGCCAGAGAGTAGTGGAGCTGCATGGAATCTATTGCAGGGAGTGGAGCAGGAGGGTGGCTCTTGTCGTGACTTGTCAGAGCGCTCGGATTCATCGGCTGGAGCTCGGCTGGAACATCTAATGGAGCGGAATGGCTCTCTATCGTTGGTCTGGGAGAAGCTCGGATGTCCCCGAAGCTACTGACGAGGCTACTATTGTCGGGTAGCTTAGGCGCTAATACTACAGGTGGGAGTCACCTGCTGTAGAAGCTCGGATAGAGACTTTTCGTTGGAGACCCAGTAAGAATCTGATTGCTAGAGAAGTCCGTCTGTGATTCGCCCGATATGGAAACTCGCCTGAAGATGATCCGTTAGGGAAGTTCGGTTTTATGAAGGATCTGATGGAGGGTCGGCCGGTGATGGACTTCGGATGGCGTTGGGGAGGTTCAGCAGACATCAGAGGCGATCGATCATTGTAGGAATCCAGCTGCTGGAGCTCGATCGTCGTAGAAGCTCATCCAATATCCAACCGCTATGGAAGTTCGATCGAAGTCTGGTTCTTGTAGAAGGCTGAAAGGAGATCGCTTATTGTAGAAGTTCGATCGAAGGTCAGTTATCGTGAGAGCTCAGAGTAGCGACCCGACTGATGAGTCCTGTCCCATTATAGAAGCTCGATCGAAGATCGATTGTTACAGGACCCGACTACGAAGAAGCTCGGCTGAAGTCTACCTGTAATGAAAGTTCGAAAGGAATATGTTTACAGCAGAGGCTCGGATGGGATTTGCTTACAGTAGGAATCCGAGGTAGGCCGTCCGCTGTAAGGGTTCGGAGTAGACTGCTCGCAACAGGAGTTTGGGGCAGACCACTTGTAGTGAAAGTTCAGAGTAGGCCGCTCGCAGTAGAAGTTCGGCTATCGCAGGAGCTCGGCTGGAATCCTAAAGGTGGTCGACCACCGTAGAAATGTGGAAGGAGCCTGGTTACTGTAGAAATCTCATTATCGGGGAAGCTTGGATGCTGACGAGGCTCGAAAGAAGTTCGGAGGTAGTCGATTGCTGTAGAAGGATGGCTAACAGCGAGGCTCAGAGGGCCTTTGGGGTGGCCCGATGGGTGAACACTGAGGCCTATCGTCGAAGAAGTCCGGATGGTCGAGGGAGTTCGGAGAGGCGTCACGTACAAGGTCGGGAGCCGGAGGAGCCCTGAAGGATCAGTCCTCTGCAGACTTCGATCGGGGGGGCACTTTATATCTAATACCGGTCTCCCTACTTTCGAGTTCGAATTTCGAGTGAAGGAAGTACAGAGAATTTTCCACGATCGAAGCTGCTCTCCTCGATTTCTGTACTCAGCGATCGCCAGATATTTTGATGCTCGGTACGCTGGTATTGGAGCCTTTTCGAAAAAGGCTTCTCCTTTTTGGAAATCCAGTCGGAACGCAGTTCCAAGTACGGTGCCATAATGGTTTTACTAATTGTCGGCCACCTCTAGCCGCTTGCCATGGTGAGTGGGCCGCACGACGGTCGCGGACTAGTCTGAGGAGTCTTGTAGTCATTATTGCACTGTCTCTCCTTGCTTATTTAAACCTGCCTCCCCTCCCTTTTGGGATCTCACTTTGTACGGGAGCTTCTTCAGTCTTTCCTTCCTTGCCTTAGGCATCTGTCGAGTCATCCTCATCTCTGTACCCTCGTATTCCTCAGACCAGCTTGGGTTAGCCTAAAGCTTTCTCCGCTTCCGCAGCCCCATTTGTAGATGGCACTGGCCTTCCTTCGTTGCCAGTATGGGCACGGATGTGGCTTTGATGTTAACCCAGGGCCTGAAAGTCCACGAGCGGGAAGATGCTGCAACTTCTGGGTTGACAAAGAAGGTGAGGGTAGAAGAGATAGATCTGGCCGTATTTCACCTTGATGGCCCAGAGCCTGCGCTTATGCCACATCTTCGACCGCGAGGGCTTCCTGGTGCGCGTCACCGCGAGGAGAAACCTGACCTCAAGAAGAAGGTCATGCCCACCGTCACTGTGAGGGGGAACCTGACCTCAGAAAGAAAGTCATGCTCGCCGTCACTGTGAGGCAGCGGAAGCCATGGCACGACGAAGATGGCATCTACATGTACTTCAAAGATAATGCTAGAGTAATCGTTGATCATGCTCGCCGTCATCATGGCATCTATGTGTACTTCGAAGATAATGCTGGAGTAATCGCCGATCCGAGAGGGGGACCGAAAGAAGAAGCCAAGTACTTGAAGTAATTCTTGATGATGGCTGGAACCGGGAGTTCGAAGTCTGATGGAGCCGAGCTTCCTTAGAGCTGTTTATTTTGTATATGTGTTTTTGTTTGTTTTATTTTTTGTTTGTTTTTTTTTAAGCTTTGTAGCATGCACTTTGCCAATGGAATGAGAAGAGAAATTACCTCACCCATTCTGGTATTAACCGGTTATTTACCAGACTCCTTTTGGCCTTCGTCGTGTTCAATGCCGACGCTATTTGGGGGTTTCCGATTGTTGCAGTGTCGATTTGCCCTTTGGTTTATAGCCGTAGGTTCTTTCGAGGCTATTTGAGTTTGATGCTTTCTCTCGGTGCGTGAGCTCGGGGGTCCGAACTTCTTATTATCTTGAAGAGGTCGATTTATCCTCGGCCCATGTCAGGTTCCTTCTTAGCGGCTGGGACGAAGTTCCTTATGTCTTTGATGCAGTTTGCTCTTACCTGTCGTGGAAGTAGTTCGTCGGCCTTTCTCTTTTATCTTCCCCTTTTCTTTTCATGTTTGAGTGAGGATTTTTCCCCCTGCTCTTAACGGGGTCGTGAAGGCATAGAGGTATCATTGAGGAAGGTCTCCTCCCTGCTGATCAACCAAGCCTTTGTTTGTGTCAGAATGAAGTCTTCTCCGTGTTCTCGACAGTCGGATTCAGCTCATGTTAGGACGAGGTTCTCCTCCTGTTCCTAGTAAGGCTGTGGGGGCACATCAGGGCTGTTATGAGGGCCTCTCCCTCCATCCGGTCTTTTAGGAAATCGGACCTTCGACTTTGCTCATGTTAGGATGAGGTTCTCCTCCTGTTCCTAACATGACTGTGGGGGCACATCAGGGCCGTTATGAGGGCCTCTCTCCCCCATCCGATCTTTAGAAAATTGGGCCTTCGACTTTGCTCATGTTAGGATGAGGTTCTCCTCCTGTTCCTAACAAGGCTGTGGGGGCACATAAGGGCCGTTGTGAGGGCCTCTCTCCCCATCCGATCTTTAGAAAACCGAACCTTCGACTTTGCTCATGTTAGGACGAGGTTCTTCTCCTATTCCTAACAAGGCTGTGGGGGCACATAAGGGCTGTTGTGAGGGCCTCCCCCCCATCTGATCTTTAAGAAATCGGGCCTTCGACTTTGCTCATGTTAGGATGAGGTTCTCCTCCTGTTCCTAACAAGGCTGTGGGGGCACATAAGGGCCGTTGTAAGGGCCTCTCCCCCCATCCGATCTTTAGGAAACCGGGCCTTCGACTTTGCTCATGTTAGGACGAGGTTCTCCTCCTGTTCCTAACAAGGCTGTGGGGGCACATAAGGACCGTTGTGAGGGCCTCTCCCCCCATCCAGTTTTTAGGAAATTGGGCCTTCGACTTTGCTCATGTTAGGACGAGGTTCTCCTCCTGTTCCTAACAAGGCTGTGGGGGCACATAAGGACCATTGTGAGGGCCTCTCCCCCCATCCGGTCTTTAGAAAATCAAACCTTCGACTTTGCTCATGTTAGGACGAGGTTCTCCTCCTGTTCCTAACAAGCTTAACTCCGATTGCATGGGAGAGTTTTTCTCCGTCGTTATAAACTCATGCTAAAAGAAAAATATGCGAATATGAAACTTTTATTTAAGGCGAAGCTATTGATAATACATGCGTAGATTTTTTGAGTTCCATGATCGTGGGAGCTCTGCTCCTTCAAGCTCTTTTAAATAGTATGTTTCGGGCCGGACTACCTCCTTGACTTTATACGGGCCTTCTCAGTTTGGGGCAAGTTTCTCCTGATTCTGAGGTTGTGAGACAGCGGCTCGCCGTAACACCAGGTCCCCCGCTCTGAAGACTTTGCTTTTGATCTGGGAGTTGTAGTAGCGGGCTACTTTCTGTTTGTAGGCCGCCATCCGAACTCGAGCCGTCTCTCGCTTTTCTTCTAATAAGTCGAGGTTGGCCTTGAGATCCTGTGGGTTGCACTGTTCATCGAACGCCATGACTCATACTGACGGAAGCTTGAGTTCTATTGGGATCACGGCCTCTGTCCCGAAAGCTAAGGCAAAGGGGGTCTCCCTCGTGGGCAATCTCTGAGTAGTCCGGTATGCCCACAACACATGATAGAGCTCGTCAGCCCAAGCTCCCTTTGCTTTTTCAAGTCTCGCTTTGATACCCTGCAACAGAGTTCGATTGGTTACCTCGGCCTCGCCATTTGCCTGAGGATGGGCCTCCGAAGTAAAGTTATGGGAGATGTTTAGGTCCTTACAAAATTTAGCAAACTTTGCTCCAGCAAATTGTCGCCCATTATCAGTGATAAGGGTTCTGGGTAAGCCGAACCTGCAGACAATCGACTTCCAGACGAAGTCCCGCACTTTGGCTTCGATGATTTTTGCCAAGGGTTCAGCTTCGACCCACTTGGTGAAATAGTCTATTGCCACCAGGAGGAACTTCTGCTGCCCTGATGCCATGGGAAAGGGTCCGAGGATATCCATCCCCCACTGCATGAACGGCCACGGGGCACTCAATGGTGCCAGTTCAAAGGCAGGTTGCCTTTGTATATTGGCATATCTCTAACATCGGTCACATCTTCGGACATATTCGATGGAGTCATGGTACATGGTAGGCCAATAGTAGCCTTGTCGGAGCAGCTTATGGGATAAAGACCTGGCCCCCATGTAACTTCCATAGACTCCCTCATGTATCTCCCTCAAGACAAAATTGGCTTCAGAAGGCCGGAGACATCTCAAGAGGGTCAAGGAGTACGATCTTTTGTATAGCTTGCTTTCGTAGAGGATATATCGGGAGGCCTGGTTCTTAAGCTTCCGAGCCTCTTTTGCACCAAGAGGAAGAATCCCGTCCTTGAGGTATGTAACTAGTGGGTCGATCCAACTGGGTTCGTAGCTGACCTCCATCACAGACTGTGATTCTTCCGTGCTTGGATGCTTCAGAACCTCGAAGAAGACTTCCTTAGACAGTTCGGCCGGAGCCAGTGTAGCCAACTTGGAGAGAAGGTCGGCCCTGGCATTTTTCGATCTCGGGATCTGCCTGATGTCGAAGCTGCCGAAGGTAGGGATGATCTTCCTTACCCTTTCAAGATATCTAGCCATACTGTCCTCCCGAGCTTCATAATTTCCACTGACCTGTCCCACTACTAATTGAGAATCACTGTAGGCTTGAAGCCGATCTACTTCTAATTCTTTGGCAACCTTTAGTCCTGCAATCAGAGCTTCATATTCTGCTCCGTTATTTGTTGTGGAGAACTCGAAGCACAGTGCATACTCCACGATAATCCCATCTGGATTGACCAAGATCAGGCCCGCGCCTGCGCCTGACATGTTGGAGGAACCATCCACGTAGAGTGCCCAAGAACCATCAGGGAGATCGGCTCTTTCCCTGGGGAAGTTCGGCTGGAGCCCTGGATTATCGGCTTCATCTTGTCCGAGTTCGGCCTCCTTCGGGATAGTGCATTCCACCACGAAGTTCGCTAATATTTGGGCTTTGATCGCTGGTCGAGGTCGATAGTTGATGTCGAACTCCGTGAGCTCGACCGCCCATTTCGCGATTCTTCTGGAGGTATCCACTCGATGCAGGACCGCCTTGATCGGCTGGTCGGTGAGCAGCGTTATGGTGTGTCCTTGAAAGTAAGGTCGGAGCCTTCGAGCTGCAATCAATAAGTCATAAGTTAGTTTCTCTAACTTAGTATACCTGATTTCGGCATCTCTCAATACTCGACTTATGTAGTAGATCGGCCGTTGAATTTTCGCTTCTTCCTTAATCAGAACTGCAGCGAGGGCTACAGGGGAAACCGCCAGGTATAGGAACAATTCCTCTCCAGGCTCAGGCTTTGCCAATAATGGTGATGAGCTGAGGTAGGTCTTCAGCTCCTCGAACGCCAGCTGACATCCAACGGTCCAACAGAAGTTCTTGGACTGCTTGAGGGTCTGAAAGAAAGGTAAGCATTGCTCGACCGATCTCGAGATGAAGCGATTTAGGGCCGCTACCTTTCCAGTGAGGCGCTGAACCTCCTTTATCGACCTCGGGGCGGTCATCTCCTAGATGGCGTGAATCTTTTCTGGGTTTGCCTCGATCCCGTGCCCCGATACCATGAAGCCCAGGAATTTTCCTGAGGTTACTCCAAAAACACATTTGGCTGGGTTCAACTTCATCATGTATTTTCGAAGGACGCTGAAGGTCTCCTCAAGGTCGGCAACGTGGTTCATCGAGGATCTGCTCTTTACGAGCATATCGTCCATGTAGACCTCCATGTTGCGGCCGATCTGCTCTTTGAAGATCTTATTCACTAGCCGCTGATATGTCGCCCCTGCATTTTTTAGGCCAAAAGGCATGACCCTGTAACAATAAAGGCCATGGTTAGTTATAAAAGTAATTTTTTCTTCATCCTCTGGCACCATCCTGATCTGATTGTAGTCGGAGAACATATCCATGAAGGTGAGGAGCTCGTGGCCCGAGGTTGCATCTACTAGTTGGTCGATTCTGGGCAGAGGGTAACTATCCTTCGGGCATGCTTTATTCAGTTTTTTGAAGTCTATACACATCCTCCATTTGCCGTTCACCTTCTTAACCAAGACCACATTGGAAACCCAACTCGGATAGTTGACCTCTCTGATAAATCCGGCCTTTAGGAGTTTATCAACCTCCTCGGCTATGGCCAGCTGTCTCTCCGGTGCATGACTTCGAACTTTTTTCTTTGTCGGCCGATGTTTGGGATCGACGGCCAGACGGTGCTGCATAACTTCAGCATCGATCCCTAGCATGTCCACCGGAATCCAAGCAAAAATGTCTGCGTTCTTTCGTAGAAAATTGATAAGCTGCGTCTGCACCTCTTTCCCCAGGTTGGAGTCAATCTTCACCATGTGTTCCTCGTTCCCATCATTCAAAGAAATTGAGACAAGATCTTCCATTGGCCCGCCCCGTTCTTCTGTTAGGTCGTCGCGGGCATCTAACCCCTAAACCGGACAGGGGTCAGGCTGACCACTTCTTTGCAGGGCTATATTGTAGCAGTGCCTTGCTAGGGCTTGATCTCCCTTGACTTCTTCGATCCCCTGGTTAGTAGGAAATTTCAATTTCAGATGGTAGGTTGACACCACAGCTTGGAGGGCGTTGAGATCAGGTCGGCCGAGGATTGCGTTATAGGCTGATGGCGCCTTCACCACCAGAAAATCTACCAGAGCCTTGGATTGTCTTGGATATCGACCTACAACTACAGTCAAAGTTATTACTCCCTCCACCGGGATAGCATCGCCGGTAAACCCTACTAAAGGGGAGCCAATCAGCCCCAAACGACCGTCAGGGATGGACATTTTTTAGAAGGCATCGTAAAACAAAATATCAGCCGAGCTTCCACTATCAACAAGAATGCGGCGTACATCATAATTAGCAATATTTAAAGAAACTACAACCGCATCGTTGTGGGGGAACTGGACCTCTCGGGCGTCTTCTTCAGTAAAGGTTATGGGTCCTTCAGTCTTTTGCCGCTTGGGCAGTCCGGTCGATCCATTGGTCGCTCCCTTCCGGGGCTCTCCAGAGATGGTGCAGACGATCCCGATTGGATGCCGATTTCCAGGTTGTTCTTCCCTCCTCGACGGCACCGGTCGTGGTAGGGTCCTCGGCCGATTCTCCCTGCCTTTAGGCTGGCGTCGGATGGATCTATCGACCACCATTATCGGAGGCGGGGGAGGGGCCTGAAAAATCGGGGGTGAGATCGGAGCTTGAGATCTGGCCGCGAAGGTCGTGGATCGCCTGGTGGATGCTCTGCGGAGAGGCATTGGGTGAGGATCTAGTAGAAGAAGGAGAAGAGAATGTCGGAGAAGATGACCGGAATCGGTCCCGTTGAGCACTCCTTTAAGAATAAGGGTACTGCAAAGACACAGCCCTTCCTCTAGCGTCAATTCTGTTGGTGCAGAATTCCGTCGAAGTCGGAGAAGCTGGAGCTGGGATGACCGCGGCCGCCGTCGGGACCTGCAAAGAAAGTCTAAACCAGAGTTGGGGGTGCTCCGACAAGACCCTCCGATGCTCAAGTCAGTACTCTACTTCAATAGAAATGGAGTGCTCGAGCGAAAATTTTGGCAGAGTTTCGAGATAGAGTTACCAGCTTTTTTCAAAAACATGTCTGGGGATTCCTTATTTATAGATGGAGGATGTAACTGACCGATAGCAACATCTGTAACCATCTGGTAGTAGACTACTCAGAGCCGCGTGGAGTTTGTTACGGAGAGTAGTGGCGTCAGGGGTCGTTCAGGGCCACGTGGAGCTTGTTGCGGAGAGTGGGGTGGTCTCCGTTGTCGGGACTTGCCAGAGAGTAGTGGAGCTGCATGGAATCCATTGCAGGGAGTGGAGCAGGAGGGCGGCTCTTGTCGTGACTTGTCAGAGAGTTCGAATTCATCGGCTGGAGCTCGACTGGGACATCTGATGGAGCGAAATGGCTCTCTATCTTTGGTTTGGGAGAAGCTCGGATGTCCTTGAAGCTGCTGATGAGGCTACTGTTGTCGGGTAGCTTAGGTGCTGATACTACAGGTGGGAGTCACTTGCTGTAGAAGCTCGGATAGAGACTTTCCATTGGAGAAGCCCGATAGGAATCTGATTGCTAGAGAAGTCCATCTAAGATTCGCCCGATGTGAAAACTCGCCTGAAGATGATCCATCGGGGAAGTTTGGTTTTATGAAGGATCTGATGGAGGGTCGACCGGTGATGGACTTCGGATGGCGTTGGGGAGGTTCGGCAGACATCGGAGGCAATCGATCATTGTAGGAATCCAACTGCTGGAGCCCGATCATCGTAGAAGCTCATCCAATATCTAACCGCTATGGAAGTTCGGTCGAAGTCTGGTTCTTGTAGAAAGCTGAAAGGAGACTGCTTATTGTAGAAGCTCGGTCGAAGGTCAGTTGTCGTGGGAGCTCAGAGTAGCGACCCGACTGATGAGTCCTGTCCCATTGTAGAAGCTCGGTCGAAGATCGGTTGTTGCAGGACTCGACTACGAAGAAGCTCGGTTGAAGTCTACCTGTAATGAAAGTTCAGAAGGAATATGTTTACAGTAGAGGCTCGGATGGGATTTGCTTACAGTAGGGATCCGAGGTAGGCCGTCCGCTGTAAGGGTTCGGAGTAGACTGCTTGCAGCAGGAGTTCGGGGCAGACCACTCATAGTGAAAGTTCGGAGTAGGCCGCTCACGGTAGAAGTTCGGCTATCGCAGGAGCTCGATTGGAATCCTGAAGGTGGTCGACCGCCGTAGAAACATAGAAGGAGCCTGGTTACTGTAGAAATCTCGTTGTCAGGGAAGCTCGGATGCTGACGAGGCCCGAAAGAAGTTCGGGGGTAGTCGATTGTTGTAGAAGGACGGCTAACAGCGAGGCTCAGAGGGCCTTTGGGGCGGCTCGATGGGTGAACACTAAGGCCCATCATCGAAGAAGTCTGGACGGTCGAGGGAGTTCAGAGAGGTGTCACGTACAAGGTCGGGAGCCGAAGGAGCCTCGAAGGATCAGTCCTCTGTAGACTTCGGCTGGGGGGGCACTTTATACCTAACAATTGTGATCTCATAGGTTCGAACCTAAGTCGGTAGCATAAAAATAAATTTTTGAATCAATCGATGTAACCATTTAGCAATGGTAACCCGACATCCGGATAGATCGAATGATGATGAAGCAACATTCAAGAACCTATTGACGTATGGTTATCATATAATTCATTCTTTTAATGCTAATGCTTGAGGACGATCTAGGATTTAATTGTCAATCCTAGATAAGTCATCTACATTGTATTTCAATCTTTCAAATCCATCACATAGATTATCCAAGTCCAGATTTTGCTAAATTGAAACACATTGATGCATTAACTCATACTAATTCGGAGAGATCATGTCACGCTCCCAATCCGAGATTGTGAATCGAGGGTCATGGCAAATACCACATATTCATAGAAAACTCTTTCCATAAGCATTCAAGGCATCTTATCAAGCTATCCTAAAATAATAGCAGAATAATTAGTCAATAATTTAGATCCAAAATATAACGATCTAAATTTTTTCTTTAATATCTCAATAAATTCAACAATGATTTGTGGGCCTTACATCAAATTGAATAAGACTTTCAACCTAAAATAAAAGTATGGAGATTCTACTTCTGATCACTCTTCCATTCATATCTTGTATTATCTTAATTCCTCAATATCTGTAAAAATAGTAAAATAGGAGGTAATGAGTTAGACAGCCCAGTAAACAATGATCACTTTCAACAGATTTCATCAGGCATTAAAGTAAATAATTATTTATAGAAAATAAGCATATAGAGTTCATCAATTTGAAATCAATTTTGATTATGCAATATAGTTCATGCAAAATTTATTTTTTTTTCAAAATTCGAGTTTCTTTCGAGATTTTAATTTCTTTCATTCTTAAATTCTTTTCGTCAACCATGAGCTATGATCATATTTTTTCTGTGGCAGGGTCATAACACCACGTATCTTCTTACGGTGAGCTGTGAATTATCTGACAGCAAAATCCTTCAAAACCGCTGGTTTCTCTGGCAGTTTATCGCTGATCTCTTTGACGATATATCACTGGTCTCGCTGGCAACATAAATTCTTAGGATAAATCAATTGCCAATGTATATACCCCCATTGGCGGGGTCCTTTATATAGTCAGTTGTCAATTCTTATTGTTCTTATATCAGAATTCTTTATAAATCATGTTTCATATTCTAATTTCAATAAGAAAATATATAATCATGTAGTATCAAAATCAAACAATATAATACATCATGAAATTAATATGTTCAATCATGCTTCATCATAACATTTCGAATAAGATATTTTTCATAATAAAATATCATTCATCCAATTCATGCATCGTTTCATAATTTATGTCAGAAAAATATATTATAATTTATCAATAAATCTAAAAAAAAGTGAAACATTACTTATCTCAAATGCATTCTAATAAATCCACATAATTCTATAAATTTTCTTTCAAAATTCTTTAGTTCATAAACCATATCACAATATCCGATTATCAAGTATCAATGATACCTATACGAGATCAAATTCAATAATCAGAAAGAATACGAATACCATATTTTAACGGTTTAAATTGAGTCCGATCATCTAATTTCATCTAACCAAAATCTAATTACGACATAAATGATCCAAAGTTTGACTATCAGATCAAATCAGATTTGAAGTGATAGGATCGAGATTTCTTCATTAGTTTCATAAAATCAAGTAGAGAGAGAAAATTAGAGAAGAGAGAATTTATGAGGCACAATTCGAATTGATCAGGTGACACAATCCATCCTTACAATTGGTCCAATATCTCGATTGGTGAAATCAACAAGATCTAATCAAGTCATGGTTAGATCGAGATCATGGATGATCAACTCTAAAGATTCATGGTCTGATCAAGGTGCTGGCATACTACCTGACAACCACAGATCAGGATATTTTCACTAGAATCATTTAAACTCATCATCACTCAAACTCATCCAAATAAAATTTTTTTTCTTGATAAATTCTAAAAAGAATAAACTTCTAAAGAGATATAATTCTAGAGAGAGAAATTCATTAAGATGAATCTATACTAATTAGACGATACGGTTCAACAAATTCGATTGATCAGATCAAGATAGATTAATCAAATCATATCATAGAATCATGGGTGATAAAATCTAAAGATATTTGATCTAATCAAGATGGGTGCCAGTACACTGCCCGACAATCATGGATCAGGATTCTTCATCAGATCAATAATATTAAAAAAAAAAATTCATTCATAAATCGATCAAGAGAGAGAAATAATTTTAGAGAGAGAAAATTTTAGAGAGAGAATTCATTTTGAACTTTTCAAATGATATGATTCAATAAATCCGATCGATTAGATCAAATCATGCTAAAATTATCATGTAGATAATTCAATAAAATTATAAGAAATAAAATCTTAAAAAAATATTAGATCCGATCAAAGTGGGTGTCGGTGTACCGTCCGATGATTACAGATCAAAAATCCATCTCTAAGATTAATTTTAATTCATCATCATTATTCTTAAAATTTTAAAAATAATAGGAGAGAGAAATAACCTAGAGAGAAGATTTTAGAGAGAGAAAGTAGAGAGAAAGTCCAATTCTAAAGAGAGAAAATACTAGTTCAGGCTGAAGGGAGAGAGAGAAGAGAGAGAAACTCTCTTTCTCATATTTTATTATTTATATCATTATTTATTTATTTATTTATTTTTTCTTTTTTCTTTTTTTTCTTTCACAAGAGAGAGGAGAGAGAGAGTCTTATTATTTTATATAATTTTTTCTATTTTTCTTCTTCTTTTCTATTTTTTTTCCCTTTTTTTCTCTCTTTTTTTTTTCTTTTCTTTTCTTCTTCACAGGAGAGGGGACCCGCATGGTCTTCTTCTCTTCTTCTTCTTTCACAAAACAGGGGTTCCTTTGATCCCCTTATTCCCAAGGTAGGGGAGGTCTCGTCCTAGTTGATGACCTCCCAAGGTTGGAGGGTAATCTCAGGCGATGACCAGCGACCCAAATCTGACGATCGTCGGTGACCAAAAAGGATGAAAAAAATCCAAAACAATGCGGAAAAACAGGGGAAACAATCCGAGCCCCTTATTTGGCCAAAATTCGATGATTGTCGATCAAAGTCCTAGCACCTATAGACTCTGAAAGATGAGGAGAAGGATTGGAGAGAGTTCTTACCCTTTTTTCGATGATCAACGGCCTTGATTTTGGTGAACTCGATAAAAATTTCTCAAGAGAAGAAGGGGACGGAAGGCAACCGGTGACGGAAGGTGGCCGGAGCTCATGGGGTTTGAAGGGGAGGGGTTTGAAGGGGAGGGTTGGCCTCTCTTTAAAGAGGACCAGGGGAGGAGTTTGGCTTAGATTAAATCTACTCATTGGGGTTGGAAGAAGACTCTCAACGGGAGTCTTCTTCCTCCTGTCAATCCTCTATTTTTTTTTTGTGTATTGGGCTGGGTTTAAGACCCAATGGGTCGGGCCATGACATTCTTTCTCTCTAAAAGAAATTTCATCCTCGAAATTTTTCTTGCTTGAGTCTTCATAGTTTCTTATTTGAATCTCATCCTCAAAATATTTCAATATTCTAATTCTTGATATAAATTTATTTTTAAATTATTTTATAAGAAAAAAGTCAATACATCAAATATCGATCTGAAACAGAACCATTCATTTCTTATGATCAAAATCAACATCTCAAAGATTTTTAATATTTTAAGATTTCAAAATTATGATCTCATTTTCTATAAAAATAATGTTCAATATCTCATGACTCAAATTAAAATCAAACCCATCTCTGGTAGATAGAAGAAAATCAATGTCTCTATTCTTACATAAGAACTTCATTCATCATCATCATTCATTTTTTTTTCAAAATATTAACCACTCTTAATTTCAACCCGTCATAAGATAGGAAAACATACTTATATGAATCATATAATGACATCCCAATCAATCAAAATTCAAAAATATTTTCTCTTATTTGTGCTTTCAAAAGTTAAAGATTTACTATTTCAATCTCATTCACGAACTTTTGATATTTTAATTCTCGATGCAACTTCATCATTAAGTCATTTCATAGGAAAAGATCAATATTACTGGTGTTGATTAAAATTAAAACCACTATTTCTAGTCATCGAAATTTTCTTACTCAAACCCTCAAACTCTTAAATATTCTAATTCTTGAAACAAATTTTATCATTAAGTCATTCCATAAGAAAAATCAATAACTCAAAAGTTGATCTAAATCAAAACTATTTTTTTCTTATAATCAAAATCAATGTCTCTATTCTAAGTATATCAATTTTCTTTATCTAAATATTAACTACTCTTAATTAATTAATTTATTATCAGATTAAATTATGAATAACTCTAATCCATCTTTTGTAGAACAATCGTCAATATCAATAGATAACCTCAATCTTTTCCATTCAGTCAGAGAAATAATAACGATTAAAAAAGTTTAAATTTTAAATTTTATTATACTTTGAAGATAAATATTTGAGTATAATAATCTAAGATCAAAATTATTATTCGATAAATAATCTTAAATTTTTTCTAATAAATAGAGAATTATAAAATTCAATTCTAGGATAGAAAAAATTTATCTCTAAATATTCTAAATCTAAAATCTAAAATCAAGGATCCACTCATCCTAGAATTAGGATACTAAATATTTTTGTAGCATAGTAGATGGAAGCACTACTTTTGAAAATCATATTAGGATATCTAAAATAATCAAAAATTTTAAAATATTATTCTTTCTAATATCAATAAATTTTTTGTATCAAACCATATCATCTATCATAATTTTTTAATTCAAAGAGTCAATATTCCTGACTTACTCAAAGTAATCCAAATCACCATGCTTCCACTACGCACTCGATTCTAGCAATCAAAATTTCTTAGATTCATCAAAAAAAATTTTAATCAAATTATTTCTTTATCTTATGAATAGAAAAAATTTTAAATTTTAAATTTCAATTGAAGCTAAAGATTAACTTCTGATTTTTATTCATACTTTTACTGGTATACAATAATCTTGATTAACTCTTGAGTTCAATATCACATTTAAAACCATCATATAGATTTACTATAATCAATATAAATCAAATCTTAATTTTCATATTGATTCAATTAGATAAATTCTAAATCAAAATCCTTATAAGTCAAATCAATGAGAAAATCTTTCAATAATCCATTAAGTTAGGATATAATCAGAACATATAAAAATTTTAAATCATTATATTTTTTAAAATTTTTTATCATCAAGATCTTCAATATCTATCAAGTATCCTTTCATAACAATCATGCAAGCCTCAAAAAAATCAATTCCCCACTTAATAGATTCCATCAGGGACCTCATTAACCAAAGTAAAAGAACTTCATATCAATTTTTAAATCCAAAAATTTTAAATTACAAATTCACATGGATCCCATAATCTCGAATATATATAAATCAGATCTTTTATCTTAATCTAAAGATATCAGTTTTTCATTAACAACCTCAACAATAATATCAAAAAATTTTTTGATCAACTTAGATACAAAATTTTTAAATTAAAATTTCATACACATCATATAGTCTCCAAGAGACACAATAAGATCTATTATTTAGATCCAAATATGATGATTAAAGATTTTAGTACAATGAATATCCTACAATCTCATAATTATTTCATCAATAAGAAATAGACTTCTTTGCAATATCTCTAAATATGCATTCATCCTAATATGCCATTTATATATGATCCACATACCAAGTTCAATTTCGATAAATATTCCAATCAAGCATCATAAAAGACTCTCTTAGTCCATCCTGGAATAATATTTTATCATCAAATCTTTATCTTGCCAATAATAGTCAACTTCTCAACTAGAAGTAATATCATAGTATTATTGTCGTATCGAATTTGAGTTTACGATTCACTTGAATAATCAATGATCAAATTAATAACCACAATGCATAATAAAATTTTATGTCAATCTTTTTATAATTATCTTCGATCAAAATCTAACTAATCTTATCATGATCCATAGATCATCCATCATATTTCAAACTCTATATGTCATAATCTCTTATGATTCTTTCATACATAATCTCAATGTTTAATCAAAAATTATAAAGATTTCTCCCACTACAATCATCAAAGATCTACACCATAACGTCCCTAGTGTCTATCTACTAACACTGATTCTATACACATCTTAGTTCATCCATTAATGCTTTGATACCACCTTAATTGTCACGCCCCCGACCCAAAATTGTGAATCGAGGGTCATGGCAACCATCGCATACTCATAGAAAACTCTTTCCATAAGAATGCGAGGCATCTTATCATGCTATCCTAAAATAAAAATAGAATAATTAGTCAATAATTTAGATCCAAAATATAATGATCTAAATTTTTTCTTTAATATCTCAATAAATTCAACAATGATTCGTAGGCCTTACATCAAATTCAATAAGACTTTCAACCTAAAATAAAAGTATGAAGATTCTGCTTCTGATCACTCTTCCATTCATACCTTGTATCATCTTAATTTCTCAATATCTGTAAAAATAGTAAAATAGGAGGTAATGAGCTAGACAACCCAGTAAGCAATGATCACTTTCAATAGATTTCATTAGGCATTAAAGTAAATAATCATTTATAGAAAATAAGCATATAGAGTTCATCAATTTGAAATCAATTTCGATTATGCAATATAGTTCATGCCAAATTTATTTCTTTTTCAAAATTCAAGTTTCTTTTGAGATTTCAATTTCCTTCATTCTTAAATTTTTTTCGTCAACCATAAGCTATGACCATATTTTTTCTATGGCAGGATCATAACACCGCGTATCTTCTTGCAATGAGCTGCGAATCATCTGACAGAAAGTCCTTCAAAATAGTTGGTCTCTCTGATGGTTTGTCGTTGGTCTCTCTGGTGATATGTCGCTGGTCTCGCTGGCGACATAAATCCTCAGGACAAATTAATTGCCAATGTATATGCCTCCATTGGCAGGGTCTTTTACATAGTCAGGTTGTCAATTCATATTGTTCTTATATCAGAATTCTTCATAAATCATGTTTCATATTCTAATTTCAATAAGAAAATATATAATCATGTAGTATCAAAATCAATCAATATAATGCATCAAGAAATCAATATGTTCAATCATGCTTCATCATAATATTTCGAATAAGATATTTTTTATGATAAAATATCATTCATCCAATTCATGCATCATTTCACAATTTATGTCAAAAAAATATATTATAATTTATCAATAAATCTAAAAAAAAGTAAAATATTACTTATCTCGAATGCATTCCAATAAATCCACATAATTTTATAAATTTTTTTTTCAAAATTCTTCAGTTCATAAACCATATCACAATATCTGATTATCAGGTTTCAATGATACCTATACGAGATCAAATTCAATAATCAGAAAGAACACGAATACTATATTTCAATGTTTTAGATTGTATCCGATCATCTAATTTCATCTAACCAAAATCTAATTATGACATAAACGATCCAAAGTTTGACTATCAGATCAAATCAGATTCAAAGTGATAGGATCGAAGTTTCTTCATTGATTTCATAAAATCAAGTAGAGAAAAAAAATCAGAGGAGAGAGAATTTATGAGGTATAATTCGAATTGATCAGGTGACACAATCCATCCTTACGATTGGTCCAATATCTTGATTGGTGAAATCAACATGATCTAATTAAGTCATGGTTAGATCGGGATCATGGATGATCAACTTTAAAGATTCATGGTCTGATCAAGGTGCTGGCATACTACCTGACAACCACGGATCAGGATGCTTTCACTAGAATCATTCAAACTCATCATCACTCAAACTCATCAAAATAAAATTTTTTTTCTTGATAAATTCTAAAAAGAATAAACTTCTAGGGAGATACAATTTTGGAGAGAGAAATTTATTAAGATGAATCTATACTAATTAGATGATACGGTTCAACAAATTCAATTAATTAGATCAAGATAGATTAATCAAATCATACCATAGAATTATGGGTGATAAAATCTAAAGATATTTAATCTAATCAAGATGGGTGTCAGTACACTGTCTGACAATCATGGATCAGGATTCTTCATCAGATCAAAAATATTAAAAAAAAATTTTCATTCATAAATCGATCAAGAGAGAGAAATAATTTTAGAGAGAGAAAATTCTAGAGAGAGAATTTATCTTGAACTTTTCAAATGATATGATTCAATAAATCTGATCGATCAGATCAAATCATGCTAAAATTATCATATAGATAATTCAATAAAATCATGAGAAATAAAAATTTAAAAAAATATTAGATTTGATCAAAGTGGGTGTCGGTGTACCGTTCGATGATTACAAATCAAGAATCCATATCTAGGATTAATTTCAATTCATCATCATTATTCTTAAAATTTTAAAAATATTAAGAGAGAGAAATAACCTAGAGAGAGAATTTTAGAGAGAGAAAGTCTAATTTTAGAGAGAGAAAATACTAGTTCAGGTTGAAGGGAGAGATGGAAGAGAGAGAAACTCTCTTTCTCATATTTTATTATTTATATCATTATTTATTTATTTAATTTTTTCCCTTTTTTTTCTTCTTTTTTTTCTTCATAAGAGAGAGAGGAGAGAGAGTCCTATTATTTTATATAATTTTTTCTATTTTTTTATTTTTCTTCTTCTTTTCTATTTTTTTTCTTTTTTTTTTCTTTTCTCTTTTTTTTTCTTTTCCTTTCTCCTTCACGGGAGAGGGGACTCGCATGGTCTTCTTCTCTTCTTCTTCTTCTCTCACAGAACAGGGGATCCTTTGATCCCCTTGTTCCCAAGGTAGGGGAGGTCTCCTCCCAGCTGATGATCTCCCAAGGTCGGAGGGTAATCTCAGGCGATGACCAGCGACCCAAATCCGACGATCGTTAGTGACCAAAAAGGATGAAAAAAAATCCAAAACAACACGAGAAAATAGAGGAAACAATTCGAGCCCTATATTTGGCCAAAATTCGATGATTGTCAGCCAAAGTCCTAGCACCTATAGACTCTGGAAGATGAGGAGAAGGATTGGAGAGAGTTCTTACCCTTTTTTCGATGATCAATGGCCTTGATTTTGGTGAACTCAATGAAAATTTCTCAAGAGAAGAAAGGGGACGGAAGGCAGCCGGTAATGGAAGGTGGCCGGAGCTCATGGGGTTTGAAGGGGAGGGTTGGCCTCTCTTTAAAGAGGACCAAGGGAGGAGTTTGGCTCAGATTAAATTTACTCATTGGGGTTGGAAGAAGACTCTCAACGGGAGTCTTCTTCCTCCTGTCAATCTTCTATTTTTTTTTTGTGTATTGGGCTGGGTTTAAGGCCCAATGGACGGGGCCATGACAGATCAATCCCATCTTGCTTCACGCACTGACTTAACAAATACTTGACTGCACCCAAAAATCTTTCATCACTAAATTATAAACTCAGATAGTCCGACACCAAGATACAGTGAGTTGTTTGCAAGTCACCATGGTGATCTCAGATCGGAGGGATACTTATACCCATACCCTTCGTAAGCTACCTTTGACAGCAGAGTACTCCATAGTTGGTCAGATTCAGTGATGATGTACTCTTATATCTCACCTGCATGCCATATCAGTATCTTTACACATTTGGTTACGAGGACAACCAATGCATATGGCACACAATGACCTACACTTGATATCGCTATCGTCCTAGTAATAGCATATCATTTGGTCGCGAACCAATTTAAAGACTATGCGATAAATCTTCCTTTATTGATCAAAGTAGTCCTAAGGACTTCATCACAACATAGGAGTTCGTTAGAAGATGTAACCTTGTGATAAAAAAGATTAAATAACTTTTATTATTTATCAATTCATATACATTTATAATTAACATAATCGTCAAATGATTGGCTTTAGGATATATTTTCCAACAGTCCCCATGTGCTGTCTCCTCTCTAAATGGGATGTGCATCGACCTTGGAGATTAGGATGCAAGTCCCCAGAGGCCGCCCTTTCATCCTATCGAGACATGAGCACCATGTGCATGGTGTTAAAAATGAGGGTTGATAAATATACACAGTGGAAGGATAAAATAAAAATTTTTAATTAACCATATAGCAAAAATAAAATTATTTTTCAAATTAATTAACATGAGACCTTATCTCATATCAACTCCGAATCCCTCATAGTTATTAAGATTAAAGTTAATAAGAAGAGTATCAGATCTTCATCTTTACGTGAATAGTTCTTCACCACAATATGATGATCATGGATATCTTTTTGGTTTTTTTTGAAGCTGCACAAGCATTCGACCTCTATAGATATCCGTACAAAGTCATCGTCTGATCAGAGTATCAGATATTATTAGAGTGCTAGCTCCCTTACAGAGATCTTTTATTGATCTCTGGATTGATTTTGATGATAACAAAAATATTTCAGTATAAATTGTTAAGTTACTAATGTTGTTTATGAGGATATGTAGTTGCAAATTCCAAATTCACACAGTTTTATGAAAAACCACCACTCAAGAGTTTTGTGAAAAAATTCTAGACTAGACTAGCCACTCAAGAGTTAATGAGGATTAAAATCAAATTAAGAAGAAAGACTGTCTAAGAAGTCATGGCATGCTTAACACGTCAGCTGAGTCAACTCAGTAAAAATATGAGCCAACCCAGTCTCAGTGATAGAAAGTCATATTTTGAAAAATAGAAAACTTAGTCGATCCAAAACTCAGGTGAGTAGACCAAGATAGAGTCTTGGTCGACTCAGTTAGAAAGTTAGTCGATCCAGTCTTAGAGGGCAGCAAAAGATAGAAAAATTAAAGTTTCAAGCAGTGTTCAGTGATCCGATCCAGTTCAAATTGAGCTGACCCAAACAAGGAGTGAGTCGACCTAGAGGATCAGTGAGCCGATCCAGTCTCAGAAGACAGATAGGACAGAAATGTAAAATTTTGGATCAGGTCTGTTGAGCCGACCAAGTGGTCACTGAGTCGATCCAAAGATCAACTAAGCCGATCTAGACAGGGACTGAGCCGACCAAGTTACAGTGAAGCAGTCAAGATAGAAAATCAATTGTTTAGCCACTTGATACTGAGTAGACCCAGAGAAATTTTGAGTCAACCCAATGAGGGACTGAGTCGACTCAGAGAAAATTCAGTCGACCCAATGACTGTAACGGCTAATTTTTCAGAACTATAGTTTTTTGCTTCCAACTTATTTCTAATGGCTATTTTTTCATTTTGAATGGCTAGAGCACTTAATGCAGTCTCTCTAGATATCTTAGAGGGGTGGGAAACCTCAGGGATATAAAAAGAAATCATCTTGGAGCATTGAAGACAACTTTTGAACTCATATTGAAGAGCATTCAAGTCCAACTAAGTGCATTCAAGTGTGTGAACCAAATTGTGAAGTGAAGGAGTAATTTTTAGAGAATCTCTTATCCTTCCAATCATCTTCAAAGTGAGAGAAGTCAGGCCATCAGCATTGAAGATCTCCACCTACTTCTTTCAAGCATTCAAAGAGAAGAAATCAAGCAAACAAAGCAAATTTCAGATTTTTTTTTCTTGGGCTTCTTTGTGTTCATTCCTCTAAACTCTTTTGCTCTTATATTAATTATGGTTGTATTTTATTTCAAGTTTCTTGGAGTAAGAAACTTGGGTTGGTCTAAGCTTTAAGTTGAACATTGTATTGGTTTGATTGGTGAGCCAAAGTTAAAACTAATCGGGGTTGATTGTCAGCCCAAGAAAATAATTATTGTACAGTTGTGTTTGGTGAGCTAAGGTTAAAATCAATCGGATTGGATTGTGAACCCAAAGAAAATAATCAAACTGTAATCAAGTTAGTGATTATTATTGAATTCTCAAGTGATTTACTTAGGGAGTGGACATAGGTGCTGTAGGAGTTGGTGTGATACTCTCAAGCTTTGGGAGGCCACAGGAGAGGAGTCAGGGTGTTGGCTCCAAGAGACTAGGACAGGTATGGTCTTAGGGCTAGGATAGGAGTGATCCTAGGGTGGAGGTGGTGTATAGCTCTTCACGAGCTTGAGATCCAGGTGTTAAGGACTTTGAGGGACTTGGTTGGTGCTCCAGAGATCAAGAACACAAGGTGGAGCAAAGAACTAGAGTCAAGACTAAAGACTATAGGAAGGAGTAGTTTCAGGATCTTAATTGACTCAGATTGAGATTGGATCGACTAAGTTGAAGATGAGTCGACTCAGTTCCAATCTGGATCGACTATATCTCAGAGAACAAAAAGTAGAATTTTAAAAAACTATGGATGGCACGTAGGTGAGTCGACACAGTGTCAGTTTGAGTCGACTTAGTCTCAGGTGAGTCGACTCAGTCTCAGTCTGAGTCGGCTTAAGTACAGACTGACAGTAAGATGAATTTTCTATTTGGGTCTAGGATCAGATTTGATCCTAGGGGTCTTAAGGCCTGGTTTAAGAGGTTGTAAGGGAGCTAACTTAGGGTTTGAACTGGGATTAAGTCCATGGGATGTATGGATTAGTCTAAGGAGTTTTTTAGGCTCAAATTGTTGAACCTATTGTAATTGGTATATATACAGATTATTGTAATACCAAGGATGAGGAGAAAAAATATAGAGCATTTTCTCTTGAAACCCTAGTTGCCTCTCTCTCTCACGTCCCTAGTCTCCACTTAGGGTTTCATGTCAAGAAAATATGCCATCCAATTTAAGCTTCCATGTTCTCCTTGTTCCCTTCTTCAGATTTTCTGGATTAACATCCAAGTTCCATGCAAGACATCGGTCCACGACTAGTATCGGAGAGGTTCCAAGTTCTAACAGTTGGTATCAAAGTTGGTTAAGTGTGGAGGAAGAAGAGAAGATTAAGGAGTTTTCTACAGCAGAGGATTAGCAGCAAGGTTTTAGATCTAGAATTTTCTCCAGGATTTGTAAGGAAGGAAGAGATCTGGGGTTGCTGTCCACCATCCCTATATTAGGTATTTTTTAGATCCATCTTGTGTGCTATTTTGTGATTGGGATTGATTATGGAAAGCAATGGGTTGAAGATTGGATTTGAGAGGTTTGATGAAAAAGAGAGTTTCACCATATAAAATGTGAGGGTGGAGGATCTGCTGGTATAGATGGGATTAGATTCAGCCTTAGAGGATAGACCAGAGGGGATGAATGACAAGCAGTGGATGTCTTTGAAGAAAAGGGTATGTGCCCCGATTAGGACTTGTTTGACAGATGAGGTATTGTTTGACATGATGGAAGAGAGATCATCCAAAAATTTATAGTCAAGGTTGTACATGTTGTACATGAAAAAGAATATATGTAACAAGTTGATGCTGAAGAAGCAACTGTACAGCCTTCGGATGCAGGAGGGCAAGGATGTTACGGGGCATATTCAATGGTTCGATCGGATGAGCATGGATTTACTCAACATTGGGGTGGAGCTTGAAAAGGAGGGCAAGAATTTGCTACTATTGTATTCGCTACCTGAGAGCTTCAATCCATTGGTGACGATGCTGCTGTATGGTAAGAAGATACTAATGTACGAGGAGATCGTGTCAGTACTCAAGTTCAACGAGCAGTAAAAATGGATGATGAAGAGGGAGGCTTTCTAGGAGGGTCTTGCGATTTTGGAGAGGTCCAAGAGTGGGAAGAAAAAGGATGAGCAGATGGAGTGGGAACAGTCTAAGAAAGGTACCAAGGAGGCTTGGTGCTACAAGTGTGGGGAAGCATGGCACTTTAAGCGGGAGTGTCCGCTTTGGAAGAAGTATAAGGGAGGAGAAAGGAATGGTTTGGATTCTATTGGTTTAGTCGCTGAGTCAGAAGAGTCGAATGAGCTCTTGATAGTTTTGGAGGAGCTTGCAGTGTGTAGAGGGTCTAAAACAACTTCGGAGGGATCTGTAGAGTACAGAGGGTTCAAAGGGGTAGCGATGGTGATCGAGATACAGCGGCAGACCCAACAGGACAGCATTGGGTTGTTAGTCTTGGGGAGAAGATTGACTTCTGTGGCATCAGGAGGACTTCAGATTCAGTTGGAGCATCAAACAGAGGTGGCCTCACAAGTGGAGAGGATTTTGGCACGAGTCTAGAGTGAAGGGGTGCAAGAGGAGAAGCGATATTCCAACACCAGCGCTGCACCGAGACAAGTGGAGCGGAATGTGCAGATGGAGAGGTGTGGCTCTGAGGAGACCATGTCAGGTGGAGCATCAGTTGCAGTGAGTGTCAGCATAGGAGTACTACAGTTTCTCTAGGAAAGTCCAGGATAACAATTGATGTAGCTATTAAGTAGAAGAGTGTCTACAACAAACTCCAAGATGGTGCCAAGGAGCAAGCAAAGATCTTCAGCTATGGAGACGGTCATCCCAAAGGTCTCCAAAGGAGCTCAGAAGCTGAGAACGGTTGGTAATGGCAAAGATGTTCACATAAGGGGCTGTTCAGGTATGCAGTGATAATGGGATCATGTAGGTGGATATTGCCAAGTGTGTCAAGGCTTGGGGGCATCAAGGTGGAGATTGTAGGAGTTAGTGTGGTGCTTCCAAGCCTTGGGAGGCCACAAGAGAGGAGTTAGGGTATTCAGTCTGAGAGACTAGGACAGGTGTGGTCTTAGGGCTAAGACAGGAGTGGTTCTAGGGTGGAGGCAGTGTGTAGCTCTCCACAGACTTGAGGTCCAAGTGTTGAGGATCTTAAGAGGCTTGGTTGGTGCTCCAGAGACTTGGGGACACAAGGTGGAGCAAGAAATTAGAGCCAAGGCTGAAGACTGCAGAAAAGAGTAATGTGGAACAATTTAGATCTAAAGGAAGCAAGCAATCATATTTATTCACAATCAATAGATAACTAGCAAACCAAAGACTATGAGGATGATTATACTAAAATCGAAAAAGACTATTGATATACATGCATATTAATCAGCCCTTAGATCTAGATTCGAATCGTAAACGATTGGAAAACCATCCATGATTAGTGCATCAGATCATAATTAAAAATTTCAGATCTAATTATTAAAAAAATAAAGATTTAACTCTCTATAATAATGAACTACTCAGAAATCTATTTTAGAAACAAAGGATCTCACAAATATACCGACTAAGATTTCTGGATGAAGAAGGAATTGGATGTTAGATCAAGTCACGATTGGTAGCAAATCCTTTCATTGTCCAAGATCATAGGGATCCGATTTGAGCATGTGAAGAATTGCCTGTAGCAATAGAAATAAATCAGCAATCATGAAAGGAAGGTGGGGATTTGAGAGAATAGGAAATTATGGGTGCTGAAATTGGATCCTGCGAATGGGTGGATTGTCGAGAATTCTTCATCCTTCAATCTTCAAGCCTTGAGGGAGATTTTAGAAGAGAGATGGGAGAGAGAGGAAGAAGGATGGGAGGAAGAGAAAGAAGAGAGGGAAAGAAAAAAAGGAGATTAGTAGACTGAGAGGGGAAGGAAGAAGAGAGCATGTAAAGAAGGAAAAGCAGAATTTTATTTCTCAATCATTCGTTGATTACAAGACCCTCTGTTCTCCTTTTTAAAAGAAAAGTCTAACAACCTAAACAAAAAAAAAAAAGATGTGATCCCAGGATTTGCATGAGAAGGGTGTTGAGGAGGGCATTGGAGGTAGGCTATGTCAATTCGGATGGCATTCGGTTCTCCATGGCATTCGGTTCTCCAAGTTTTGTGGGCACGTTCAGAGGTTAAAACTAATATGTTTGATTTTCTAAGTACCATGTGTCAATCCTTGCTGCTGTGAAGATCTCAACTCTCATGCGGGTGAAGAAATCTGGACGTGCAATCAGGTGGTGTGCCTCATGAGGACTCTTCCTAAATGGTTGACTTGAATTCCTCCAAGTGGCTGATTGAAACTGACATGAAACTCCTCAAATGGCTGACATGAAACTCCTCCAAATGGTTGACTCTACTAGGACTCAATTAAATCCAATTTAAGGATCCGATTATAATCCCATTACAGGACTCAAAAATAAAAATTATAAGACTCAAAATAAAGGGCTCTATCAACAATCGAGCTATAATGAATTACGATGACTAGTGTCCACACCAATTCTCCTAGACTGGAGAGAATCCAACTCTATTGAATAAAGGCCGCCTCGGCTCTGATAGTGTTTGAGTAGATCAGGATCAATTCTTTGCATCTCTTCTCGGGTTATCCATGTGTCCTCGAACTCAGTCGGCCTTGCCAACGAATCAGGTATCTTTGATATCCTTTTCTCTTGGTGGAAATTATTTGCTCGTCTAGAATTCTTTCAATACCATCGTGTTTTTTTAAAAATTTTGACTGTGGACACTCAAGTTGGAGTTCACTCACAATGGATGGGTTAGGCTCAAATGGATCATTAGGTATTGTTATTGGTTCTTTATATTTAACCAAATCTGAAACATTAAAAGTAGAGCTGATGCCATAATTAGACGGTAAATCTACAACATATGCATTTGGTTCGATTTTCTTTAAGATCCTAAAGGGGCCTACTCCATGTGCATGCAATTTTTTGATGATTTTTGAAGAAAATCATTCTGATCTAATCCGAATCATAACATAATCACTTTCAGCAAAATCATGGGCTTGATGGTGTAAATCTGCTAATTATTTATAAATTTGATTGCTAATATTAATTTTTTTTATAATTTCTTCATGCAGATTCCTAACATGTTGTGTAAATGATTCTGCTGTCTCAAACATTCTAGTATGCAAGGGTACAGGAATGAGGTCAATCGGCTTTCTAGGATGATGGCCATATACAACCTCAAAAGGACTCACACCAGTAGTCCTATTAACAGAACTATTGTACGCAAGTTCGGCTTTAGATAACAACATATCCCAATTTCTCATATTCTCGCCAACTAAACACCAAAGCAAATTTTCTAAACTTCTATTTACAACTTCGGTTTGACAATCAGTCTGGGGCCGATATGTTGATGAAAATTTTAATTTCATCCCCATTATGTGCCATAAAGCTTTTCAAAAATAACTAACGAATCTAACGTCTCTATTAGATACAATTGATTCAGATAATCCATGCAATTAGACAACTTTATCAAAGTAAAGACAAGTAATTCTAGAGGCATCAGAGGCTTTGGAATAAGGAAGAAAATGGACCATTTTTGAAAATTGATCCACTACCACACAGATAGAGTCATTCTTTTTAGCTGTATGTGGCAATCCTAGAACAAAATCCATGCTCACATCTTTTCATGATAATCAGAAACAGGTAGTGGGGTGTATAAGATAGTATTTTATCTACATTATTTAGGTACAACACAGGTTCGATATTGGGCAACAATTTTGGCTACATCTCATTTCAAACTCGGCCAATAAAACTGGTGTTCTACAGCCTCTATGGTTTTGGCTCTATCGAAATGACCGGACAAACCTCCCGCATGCAATTTTTATACCAGAAAATAATGGACAGAGGTACATGGGATACACAACTTATTATTTTTGAAAAGATATCCATCCTAGAAGGTATATTCACTAATTTCTCTAGACGATCCTTGTTGGAGTGAAGATACAATTTTTTCAAAGTCTGGGCAGTCATCGTAATCCTCTTTCAATTTTTTAAAGCCGGTGAGCTTAACACTTACTGCCAATAGAAGGTCTACTCTCTAACAAAGTGCATTAGCAGTTCGATTCTTATCAATGACTACTATCGATAAAAGATCCATCGTATGGGAGAGCACATCAGCAGCATGGTTATCAACATCGGCATGGTGTTCAATACAAAAGTGTAAGATTGAAGGAACTCAACTCTTTTTTCCATGTCTAGGGTTTAACTTTCTTTAGAAATTGAAGAACCTAAGAGCTTCGTGGTCAAAATACAGGATAAATTCTTATGGGAGCAAGTAGTGCCTCTAAAACCTAAAAACTTGGACCACCGCATGAACTCCTTATCATAGGTGGAATACCTGCACTTAGTGTCATTTAGCTTTCCACTAAAGAAGGCCATAGGGTGTCCTTCTTGACTAAGGACTCCACCAATTTCTACCCTGAATGCGTCATAGATAACTTCAAAAATCTTAGAGAAATTCGGCAGGCATAATACAGGAGTGCTGGACATATGATCCTTAATTTCATGAAAAGCTCGGTCAGCAGCCTTGGTGTTGGGAATAGTGTCCCAAAGCCAATCGTCAGTCTGTTGATGGTTGTGCTCCTTTTGTATTAGTACATAAATCATAAATAAATAAAAATTATTTTGATATTTTTCATCATAAATTATCATCTTCTAATGAACTCTTGTGTTGTGGTGAAGTCTTTAGGACTATTTAGACTCGACAAAGGAGGATTTGTTGTTTAGTCCTTAAACATGTTCACGACCAAATGATACGTTGTTACCAAAGACAACAATGTTTATCGAGCATAGATCATTGTGCGCCATATAGGTTGGTTGTCCTCTTAACCAAGGAGTGTAGAGACACTGGTATGGCACACAGGTGAGATATAAGGGTACATCTGCACTGAATATGACTGACACCGGAGCTATTTCTGCTGTTAAGATTTGCTCCGATGGGATATGGGTATAACTATCCCTCTAATCTGAGACCGCCACGGTGACTTGCAAGCAACTCACTGCACTTAGGCACTGGACAACCTGAATTTCTAATTCAGTAATGGAAGGATGCTGGATGTAGTCAAGTACTTGACTTGTCGGTGCGTGTGTCAAGATGGGATTGACCACTCCAGTTCAGGAGTTGTGTACAATCGTATTTTAATTTAGCAAAACCTTGACCAGGGTGGTCCTAGTGAGGAGTCACAGGACTGATTGAGTTGAGCATGACTCGGATGATCTAATCAGGGTTGACAGTTTAACCCTGAGTCATCCTATACACAGGGGTCAAAAGGGATGAATTACACAGTAACCATATTCACGTAGGTTCTGAGTGTTGCAATTGTGACTATTCGACCTATCCGAACATCGGGTACCATTGCTAGATGGTCACTTTGATTAGTACAGGAATTGGTTCCTATGCTACCGGCTTAGGTTCGAACCTGCGGGGTCACACACATTAGAGGTTCCTATCTGATCTGATGGCTGATGAAGAGTCTTAATATTCGTAGACTATGAGTCCTACATGTCTGAGACTCTGTGATCAAGAATTAGGATTCTCTGATCACAAGTCCCACATATTTTGGGTACCGGGGTCAAGAGTCCCACTGGTTTGGGACTCTTCGATCAAGGTTTCATATTGATGGACTTTGATACCCGATTGCCCATCGAATTTGGATTCAATATTTATGAGAGATTTAATTAATGATTTGATCACTAATTAACTCAATTTTATTGAGTAATTATTTTTGGATCAAGTCCAATTGAATTGGATTCAGTTGGGTTTGACTCGATTAGGTTAAAAGTTGACCTAATCGTTGAGATGGTTTGGTCCCTGATTTGATCAGAGGTTGGGCTTAGTCAATTTTTGATTTGATTAAGATTTTATTGAGCCTAATTAAGCCTAATTAAGTTAGATTTAATTTAGTCTAATTATGCTTAACCTATTTTGATTAGGTTGGTTCAATTAAGATCAAACCACCATTTGAATTTGAATCCCTGCACCACCTAAAATCTCTGCGCCCATTTGAATTCACGAGAAGAAACTTCTCATAAATTTTCTCTCACACAAAGCCCTTCTCATGCCCACTCTTGTGTGCTAATCATTGGATAAAATTGATTAGTTAGCCATTCAAATTCAAAGCATGTTTGAATTTGAATGGATAACTTATCTCTTGCACCTTCATCCTTATCCATCTTGTGCGCCCCATATCTCACACGAGAAAGAGTTTCTCATGAAACCTTTCCATGCACAAAGTAGCCTCACACCTTCTCTTCTCACACCCAAGTGGATAGGGATGAGTTGGTTTTAGTTTGAATTTAAATTTGATTTGAATTCAAATGTGTAACCACTTGTCTTTATCCTCTCACGCGGATAAGATATGTTTTGAACTGTTTTAAAAGAGATAGGGAGGTGGGGCATGTGTAGAAAAATTCTGAGAAAGAAAGTGGGGTGTGAGGAACTCTTGTGCATGAGGTGAAGGTCCAATACCTTTCGAGAGAAAAAGAAAGAAAAGAAAGAAAATTGGGTGCAAGGTTTTCAGTGTGTTCCCTAGGGTTTCAGCCTGGGGTTCGGGAAGTGAGTTAGTGAGCTACGAGTGTCGTGAGTCCACCAAATTTAAGGGAGAGAATCATCTATCTCTCAAGCACCTTTGCTGATGATCCAGAGTATCCATAGAATCGACAGACATCGATCGAAGGAGTTCGATCAGCATCAGCCATCGAAAAGGCTCTACAACGAGCTAGCACTCGTGAGGAGCCGATCAGACTGGGAGCCTTGTGTGGATGATCCGTAGAGGTCAAACACATTATGTAGCTGTATTACGGTGATTAGAGCCTTCCGACGGTGATCAGATTATGGTGATCGACTATCCGCACAAAGGTATTGTGTTCTGAACACAGAACAGTAAATTATTTACTGTTCAAATTTAAATTTCAAATTTAAATCCATGCATGCTGTATATCATATTTAGATCCTAGTGTAGGGTAAATATATGTTAATTAATTAAATTAATTAATTATTTTCACTATAAAATAGTAATTTTAAAAAAGTTTTAAAATTATCATTTTACCCCTGTACTCAAATTTTGCTTCAAATGGTATCAGAGCAGGTTCTAAAATATGATATATGAATTTGCATGCGTAGATTAAGTTGTAATCTAAAAGTTTAAATTTGAAATTTGAAATTTAAAATTTAAAATTTAAATTTAGAAAGTTGTTCGAAATTCAAAATTCAAACATTTGAAATTCAAAATTTAAAATTTAAATTTTAAAATTTAAAATTTGAAATTCAAAATTCAAAAATTTGGAATTCAAAATTTGAAATTTAAATTTGAAATTTGGTTGAAATTTCAAATTTGAAATTCAAAATTTAAAATTCAAAATTTGAAATTCAAAAATTTAAAATTTGAAATTTGTTTGAAATTTGAAATTCAAAATTTAAAATTTAAAATTTGAAATTTAAAATTTAAATTTTGAAATTGATATATTTAGATATACTTGATCCAAGTAGCAAGTAATCAAATTGGGTTGGTTGCCATGACCGTCCGGTCATAGGAGAAAAGTAGGGTTTAAAGGCTCTCTCCTCCCATTCGATGGGGTCTCCTATGGCGGTAGGGGTGCCGCTGCAATTATATCCCATGCAGATGAAGCAGCGAAAAGATTTAATTATAAAGATTCAATTATAAAATTTATCATGAATGTGTTAGATTAGATCTAAAGGAATATTCATGATTTATTTTGATTGAGTTATTTTCTGTTATGTAATTAGCAATAGGATTGCTATTTATGAAATGTACTGATCTATTTATGAAATGAGTCAACATGTTTGGTTAACAGAAAATAAAACCTTTCAAATTTGAAAATTATTTTTGAAAAGCCAAACCCTGACCCATCAGCCCAAATACTTAATTAAAAAAAAAAAATAAGTGTTGTCAAGTTGGTCTAAAATTGTGAATTAAGACCTAAGACAATTGTATAAACTTGTGGGTCAATGGGTTAGATGGATTAGGTCCATAATTGGGTTAGACCTAAGGTTTGCTTAAAGAAATGGACTAAATTAGAGTAATTGGTCAAATCTAATCAAAAATTGAATTAGATTAGGTCAAGGACACTCTAGACTCAACTTTAATAGTTGTAGTTGAATGGGTCCATGTCTTTAACTAGACCAAGATGGAATTAATTCATGGCTATGCGGTGAAACCTTATTTACTAAGTTGATCAAATTAAAACTAATGAACCGATTGGTGTCTAATGTAAGTTCGGCAGTTTGACCAGTGGTCTTAAGTGGGAGCTACTCGCATTGATTTGATCTCTGACGAGTTAATGGCATATCCCCACCACTGATCTCACTTACCTGGCCAACCTGGTGAGTTAGGTTTTGATTAGATCACTTGGTGATTAGGGCTCACCCATGTCATTAGGTAAATCAGTGTGACTGATTTAGGTGCTCCTAATGTCGGCTTTAATTAAATCTTTTTTAATCTGACTTGGTGAAGTCAGTGGGAGGATTGAAATTGGCTGGTTAATTTCTTCTCTTCTATCCTTTAATAAAATCCTCAAAAATTATTAGGTCCTAAAAAATGATTAAGTTATAGTGATAACTAAGTCATAGCCTCCCATTAAGTGAGTGATAATAAGTCTATTAGTTTAATAATCATTAGAGGCCCAAAGGCCTGGTGCTTATTGACTAATGGAATTATCATTCATAGTATGATAATTTGGTTTGAGTCTTTCTGATGGTGGTCAGATTGGCTGGCCAAAGTCGGGTCTGATCATTTATTGGTCCGATTTACCAAATCAAGTCATATTAATGGTTGGACCTAACCAGATCTTTTCAGTGGAGGCCAAAGCCTACTGATTAGGTTCTGGGGCTAAATTAATTAATAGAAGTTGTTTAGAGAAACAACCGATTATGAACCTACTCATAGATGCACATGGCTTGACCAACCAAAGTTGGGATCGTGTGTAGTCTATGTGGATTCTAGTACCCACTAAGGAATTAAAGTAATTCCTCGAATTGGAGGTTGAGGCTACCAGTTCGTTAAAATACTGGGAGAAACTTTAGACTAAAGTCCAAGTTTTTAGTATTAATAATTTATGTACTAATAGAGGTCTGATTTTTTTTTATGCAGCTATGGCCACTATCCTGTCGTTTCGGTCATTATTAGATAATGACAAGCTCATGGGACCTAATTTTAATAGTTGGTATCGAAAATTAAAAATCATCCTTGAGCATGAGCGGATCCTTTATGTGGTAACGGATCCGGCACCTAAGGAGCCAGCCCCGAACGCTAGAGGGATGGTCTGAGATACTTACCAGAAGTGGCTCAACGATCGGACCACCGTTCGATGCATAATGCTGGCGGCAATGAATGATGAGTTCAGCTGCAGGTTTGAGAACGCCCAGCCATAGGAGATGCTTCAAATGTTGAACGACTCCTTTGGCATGCCTGATGATGTTGAAAGGCACAAAACTAGTTGTGCCATTTTCATTGCTCGGATGAGGGATGGGGCCTCAGTCACCGATCATGTACTGTACATGATCGAAATGATTGAGCGTCTAAATAAACTGGGCTTTTTCCTGCACGAGCACCTCGGTAAGGATGCGATCCTTAATTCATTGTCCAAGTCTTTCTTCCCCTTCCTTACTCATTTTCGAATGACAAAGCCTGCAGTGAACTACCACAGCTTGTTGGGATTGCTGCAGAACTTTGAGAAGGACCACCAGCTCCATAAGGAGTCGGTGAATGTTGTGGGAGGGTCTTCTTCTAGTCATCGACCCTTTAAGAAAGGGAAGAAGAACAAGAAGAAGAAGAACAAGAAGGTGCAGCTGCATGCTGGGACGTCTACACAGGGTCAGACCAAGAAGCACAAGCCCGACCAGAGCCAGACGGAGTACTTCTTTTGCAAGAAGCAGGGGCACTGGAAGAGGAACTGTCCTCTATACATTTCCTCCCTGGACCCAAACAAGCCGAAGAAGAAGCAAGATAATTATATGATAACACCTTGCAACTTTTTTATTTGTGATACTACTGCCTGGGTATTGGATACTGAAAGCCCTTATCATATTTGCAATTCGATGCAGGGTCTGCAGGTCAGTAGGAGATTTGATGATGGCGAGAGATTCTTGAACGTTGGAGATGGAAGCAAAGTTCCAGTTCTAGCTTTAGGAATCATGAACCTTGTAATCAATTCTCGTAATGTAATTATGAGTGAATGTCACTATTGTCCAAGCTTTTTATTAAATATTATTTCGTAGGCCTTTTGGCCATGTACGGTTATCAATTTTTAATAAAAAAAAATATTTGCAATATCATTTTAAATGGTGTTATAATGTTTGTTGGACAACTAGATAATGGAATTTACTTACTGTCACAGTCTGTTAATGTGGTTCAAACCTCTGGTAAACATCCTAGAATAGAAAATATGTCAGAAGTCTACCTTTGGCACTGTAGGCTAGGTCATATCAATAAGAACAGGATAAACAGGTTGGCTCAAGAAGGAATTCTTGAAGTTGGTGATTGTGAATCACTTCCAACCTGTGAGTCCTGTCTTCTTAGAAAAATGATCAAGTCACCTTTTATTGGAAAAGGTGAGAGAGCCAGTGAACTCTTGGGTCTGGTACATTCTGATGTATGTAGACCCATGAGCTCAAATGCAAGAGGTGGATATTTTTACTTCATAACCTTCACAGACGACCTATCGAGGTATGGGTATGTCTACTTAATAAAGCATAAGTCGGAGTCATTTGAAATGTTCAAACTATTCCAAAATGAGGTAGAAAAACAAACTAGAAAGTGTATTAAAACTCTTCGATCTGATCGAGGAGGTGAATACCTTTCCAATGAGTTTCTGACATATCTTGGAGAGAATGGGATTCTCTCTCAGTGGACTCCTCCTGGAACACCCAGCATAATGGTGTGTCTGAAAGGAGGAATTGGACCTTGTTGGACATGGTCCGATCCATGATGGGATTTGCTGGTCTGCCGATCTTCCTCTGGGGATATACACTCGAATCAGCTTGTTACCTTCTAAATAGGGTTCCAAGTAAGTCTGTAACCAAAACGCCATATGAGTTATGGATAGGACGTAAGCCAGTACTCTCGCACCTTAGGGTTTGGGGGTGTCCGACTTATGTTAAACGTTTAATTACGGACAAGCTTGGACCTAGGTCTGACAAGTATAATTTCATAGGGTACCCAAAATAGACCAAAGGGTATTATTTCTACCTAGCTGATGAGCAAAAGGTATTTGTCAGCCTTAAGACAATCTTTTTAGAAAAGGAGTTTCTTGGTGAAGGGACTGTTGCCTCTAAGGTCAAACTTAAGGAAGTTCGGCAGATGGAAAAACCGACACAAGTAGCTGAACCTAAATTAAATTTGGTTAGATCATATTCGGAGCCCATTGTTCCTGCACCCTTAAGGTGATCTGGTAAAGTAACATGTCAACCAGACATATACTATGGTTTCTTGGTCTGAGACGGCGATCCTATCGAACTTGATGAAAACGATGAGGATCCGATCACCTACATGAATGCAATGCAGAGACCTGACTCTGAGAAATGGCTAGAGGCCATAAAATTTGAAATGGAGTCCATGAAGGTCAGCGATGTGTGGACATTGGTTGACCCATCTGAAGAAGTAAAACCCATAGGGTGTAAGTGGGTCTTCAAGAGGAAGAGGGGCACAGATGGAAAGGTGGAAACCTATAAAGCCCATCTGGTTGCCAAGGGATGTCGTCAATGTTATGGTATAGACTATGATGAGACATTTTCTCCTGTGGCAATGCTCAAATCCATTCGGATTATGCTTACGATAGCTGTCCATCTGGACTATAAAATCTGACAGATGGATGTGAAGACAGCTTTCCTAAACGAAGAGCTGGACGAAGAGGTATATATGATACAACCTGAAGGATTCACATCCACAGATGAGTCTAAGGTGTGTAGGCTACAGAGGTCCATTTATGGACTTAAGCAGGCATCCCAGAGTTGGAACATACGTTTTGATAGGATGATCAAGACGTATGACTTCGTTAAGAATGGAGAAGAGCCCTGCATTTATAAGTGGGCTAATGGTCCAGTAGTAGTATTTCTTGTATTGTATGTGGATGACATTCTCTTAATCGAAAATGATATCTCTGCATTACAAGGAATAAAGATTTGGCTGTCGTCACAATTCTCCATGAAGGATCTGGGAGAAGCTTCCTACATCCTAGGGATGAGGATCTATAGGGATAGATCTAAAAGGTTGCTTGGCTTATCCCAGTCCACGTACATTGATACTATGCTGAAGAGGTTCAGCATGAAAAATTTCAAGAAAGGCTATCTACCGTTAGGCCATGAAATTTCTCTCTCGAAGAGGGATTGTCCGACAACACCTCAAGAGAGAGAGTGTATGGGTAGGATTCCATATGCTTCGACAGTGGGATCTATCATGTACGCCATGACATGTACACGACTAGATGTGGTATACTCACTAGGGGTAGTGAGTAGATACCAATCTGATCCTGGAGAGAATCACTGGAAGGTTGTTCAAACCATCCTGAAGTATTTAAGAAATACTAAGGACCAGTGGTTTGTTTATGGTGAATTGGACTTGAGACTTATAGAGTTTACAGACTCTAGTTTTCAGTCTGATCATGATGACAGCAAGAGTGTGTCAGGATTTATTTTTACCCTTAATGGTGGGGCTGTCTGCTGGAAGAGTTCCAAGCAGCACACAGTGGCTGATTCAGTTTGCGAGGCGGAGTATGTCGCTGCATCAGATGCTGCTAAAGAAGCGGTGTAGCTAAGAAAATTCATCATCGAGCTCAGAGTAGCACCCTCCCTTGTTGGTCCAGTTCTGCTCTACTGTGACAGCTCTAAAGCCATAGCTCAGGCGAAGGAACCAAAGGCACACCAGCGGATGAAGCACATTCTGCGTCGCTACCATCTCATCCGAGAAATCATTGATCGAGGTGACATCAACCTTCAGAAGATCAACGGAAAGGAGAACCTAGCCGACCCATTCACTAAAGTCATTGCAGTGAAGGAGTTCAACGACTTCAAGTCGAAGATGGATATTAGATACTGCACCGATTGGCTTTAGGCCAAGTGGGAGATTGTTGGGAATAGTGTTCCAAAGCCAATCATCAGCCTGTTGACGGTTGTGCTCCTTTTGTATTAGTACATAAATCATAAATAAATAAAGTTATTTTGATATTTTTCACATAAATTATCATCTTCTAATGAACTCCTGTGTTGTGGTGAAGTCTTTAGGACTATTTAGACTCGACAAAAGAGGATTTGTCGTTTAGTCCTTAAACATGTTCGCGACCAAATGATACGTTGTTACTAAGGACAACAATGTTTATCGAGCATAGGTCATTGTATGCCATATAGGTTGGTTGTCCTCTTAACCAAGGAGTGTAGAGACACTGGTATGGCATACAGGTGAGATGTAAGGGTACATCTGCACTGAACGTGACCGACTCCGGAGCTATTTCTACTATCAAGATTTGCTCCGATGGGATATGGGTATAACTATCCCTCTGACCTGAGACCGCCATGGTGACTTGCAAGCAACTCACTGCACTTAGGCACTGGACTACTTGAATTTTTAATTCAGTGACGGAAGGATGCTGGGTGTAGTCAAGTATTTGACTTGTCGGTGCGTGTGTCAAGATGGGATTGACCACTCCAGTTTAGGAGCTGTGTACAGTCATATTTCAATTTAACAAAATCTTGGCTAGGGTGGTCCTAGTGAGGAGTCACAGGATTGATTGAATTGAGCACGATTCGGATGATCTAATCAGGGTTGACAGTTTAACCCTGAGTCATCCTATACACAGGGGTCAAAAGGGATGAATTATACAGTAACTATATTCACGTAGGTTCTGGGTGTTGCGATTGTGACTATTCGACCTATCCAGATATCGGGTACCATTGCTAGATGGTCACTTCGATTAGTACAGGAATTGGTTCCTATGCTACCGGCTTAGGTTCGAACCTGTGGGGTCACACACATTAGAGGTTCCTATCTGATCTGATGGCTGATGAAGAGTCCTAATGTTCATGGACTATGAGTCCTACATGTCTGGGACTCTATGATCAAGAATCAGGATTCTCTGATCATAAGTCTCACACATTTTGGGTACCGGGGTCAAGAGTCCCACTGGTTTGGGACTCTTCGATCAAGGTTTCATATTGATGGACTTTGATATCCGATTGCCCATCAGATTTGGACTCAATATTTATGAGAGATTTAATTAGTGATTTGATCACTAATTAGCTCAATTCGATTGAGTAATTATTTTTGGATCAAGTCCAATTGAATTGGATTCAGTTGGGTTTGACCCGATTAGGTTAAGAGTTGACCTAATCGTCGAGATGGTTTGGTCTTTGATTTGATCAGGGGTTGGGCTTAGTCAATTCTTGATTTGATTAGGATTTTATTGAGCCTAATTAAGCCTAATTAAGTTAGGTTTAATTTAGTCTAGTTATGCTTAACCTATTTTGATTAGGTTGGTTCAATTAAGATCAAACCACCATTTAAATTTGAATCCCTGCACCACCTTAAATCTCCGCACCCATTTGAATTCACGAGAAGAAACTTCTCATGAATTTTCTCTCATGCAAAGCCCTTCTCACGCCCACTCTTGTGCACCAATCATTGGATAAAATTGATTAGTTAGCCATTCAAATTCAAAGTGTGTTTGAATTTGAATGGATAACTTATCTCTTGCGCCTTCATCCTTATCCATCTTGTACGCCCCATATCTCACACGAGAAAGAGTTTCTCATGAAACCTTTCTATGCACAAAGTAGCCTCGCACCTTCTCTTCTCACACCCAAGTGGATAGGGATGAGTTGGTTTTAGTTTGAATTCAAATTTGATTTGAATTCAAATGTGTAACCACTTGTCTTTATCCTCTCACGTGGATAAGACACATTTTGAACTGTTTTAAAAGAGATAGGGAGGTGGGGTGTGTGTAAAAAAATTTTGAGAAAGAAAGTGGGGCATGAGAAACTCTTGTGCATGAGGTGAAGGTCCAAAACCTTCCGAGAGAAAAAGAAAAAAAAGAAAGAAAATTAGGTGCAGGGTTTTCAGTGTGTTCCCTAGGGTTTCAGCCTGGGGTTTGGGAAGTGAGTTAGTGAGCTACGAGTGTCGTGAGTCCACCAAATTTAAGGAAGAGAATCATCTACCTCTCAAGCATGTTTGCTGATGATCTGGAGTATCCATAAAATTGGCAGACATCGATCGAAGGAGTTCGATCAGCATTAGCCGTCGAAAGGGCTCTACAATGAGCTAGCACTCGTGAGGAGCCGATCAGATCGGGAGCCTCATGTGAACGATCCACAGAGGTCAGACATGCTGTGTGGCTGCATTGCGGTGATCAGAGCCTCCCGACGGTGATCAGATTGTGGTGATCGACTATCCGTACAAAGGTATTGTGTTCTGAACATAGAACAATAAATTGTTTACTGTTCAAATTTGAATTTCAAATTTAAATCCACGCATGCTGTATATCATATTTAGATCCTAGTGTAGGATAAATATATATTAATTAATTAGATTAATTAATTATTTTCACTATAAAATAGTAATTTTGAAAAAATTTTAAAATTATCATTTTACCCCTGCACTCAAATTTCACTTCACTTGGTCCATTCAAAGGCTCCTTTTCTTATACAGTCTGTAATAGGAGCCACAATTGTAATAAACCACTTAATAAATCTTCAATAAAAAGCTGCTAAATCATAAAAACTCCTGATATCGTGAACGTTTTGGGGTATAGGCCATTCTCTAATTGCATGAACTTTTTCAGGATCTATGGACATACCATCGGGGGTCACAACAAAACCTAAAAAAACAACACATGTGGTCATGAAGTCATATTTCTTGAAATTTGCAAATAGACTTTTGGTTCTAAGAGTTTGAAACACTTGACGGAGATGTTCTAAGTGGTCTTCCTTAGTTTTGCAATAAACGAGAATATCATCAAAGTCCACGACCATAAATGTGCCCATAAATGGCCGTAGCACTTAAGTCATGAGTCTCATAAATGTGCTAGGGGCATTAGACAGGCCAAACGGTATGACCAACCATCTGTAGAGACCATCTTTAGTTTTGAAAACTATTTTCTACTCATCTATGGGCCTAATTTGTACTTGGTGATACCCACTTTTTAGATCAATTTTGGAATACACATTAGATCTAGCAATCATATCCAACATCTCATCAAGTCAAAGAATCAAAAATCGATACCTTATCGTTATTTTGGTAATTGCTCAACTGTCCACACACATTCTCCAAGTTTCATCCTTCTTGGGAGTCAGGAGTGCGGGTACTGCATAAGGACTTAGACTTTTTCTAACAAATTTCTTCCTAAGGAGTTTTTCTACTTGACATTTCAGCTCAGCGTATTCTATGGGATTAAGGTGATAGTAGGGCAGATTGGATAAGGTAGCTCCCAGAACAAGATCTATTATGTGTTAGATATTCCTCATAAGCGGCAAGTGATCTGGAAAATCCTCAGAGAAAACATCTTTAAAGCTTTCAAGGAGGCTCGCTATTTCTTGGAGGTGATGACTTATGTCCTTCGTGCTAACTTAACAGCTAAAATCCAAATAGAAGAGTTTTCTCTCAAATCTTTTTCAAACTCTTTTACACTGATTAAATATAAACTCTTATTCTATTTTTCTTTTTTGGACTCTAAAGGGATGTTCTTCTTTACATTTCTAGAGGGTGAAGGGTATATCATAATTTTTTTATCTCTGTTCATGAACGTACACGAGTTGGATCGACCATGAAGCATTGCATCCTGATCGAACAACCAAGATCTTCCTAAGATCATGCTTCATACATCCATGGACATAACTTCACACCACATATTTTCCTAGTAAGACTGAAATTTAATGGGGATCAGACAATAGTGCCTAACTGAGATGGATGATGCATCTATCCAGCTACCTTGTATGGGTTCGGATGATCTATGGGCATCGGACCAAGTTTTGAAATAACATCAATCAAAATAGCATTGATGTAGCTACCAATATCAATGATAACCTTGCACACTTTATTTTTTTGATCTATAAAAGTATGAAAAGTAGTCCTATGCCAATCTTCACTTTCTTTTGGTTGGGTTAAAATGCATCTCAATACACCCATTCTCTCTTCAGGTCCAACTTCTTTCAAAGTTCTGGGTTCCTCATAAGCTTCAGCTAACTCAGTATCTGCTATGTATACTTCTTCATCTCCTAAAAGGTTTTCGAGATTCTCCTTTTTGGGCTCTCTAATGTGTAGAGCTCCAAATGGGCACGGACTAAAAGTATGACCTAACTTGTTGCACTTGAAGCATCGGGTTTTTGAACTACTTTCTCTTGGGTTCTCTACAAAGGCTCCTTTGCCTTTATCATCTTTTCTTAAAGGGAGACCAACAGGTGGGGAATGACTGGTTAGGATCTGATTATAGCCGGATTTAGGGGTTTGATTAAAGTCGAGTCTAGGACCAAGAATACTAGGTTTATGTGACTCAAGTTGTCAGATTACTGGCAACTTTGGGAATCTCTTATAATTCTGGACTAATTGATAAGCTTGTTCTAAGTTATAGACTTTGTGCATGAACAATTCTCTCTATATGTCATCCCTTAAATCAGCTCTAAATCATGATAAGGTGACAGAAAGATCTTTATTAACACCACATCGCATAAGGTATTTATCAAATTTGGCGATGTACTCAGTAACAGACTTGCTACCTTGGGTCAACCTTTACCATTGGTCCAGGATACATTACTGATAGGAAGTAGAAAGATATTTTTTATGAAGTTTATCTTTCATCTCATCCCAGGTACTTATGGGCTTATGTCTCCTATGCATGGCTAATCGCTCCATATTATGCCAATAAAGTTTAGCTTGACCTAAAAGTCTTATTTTAGCAAATCTGATTTTTTTCTCCTCAAACATGTCATACCATTCAAAATAATGATTCATATCTGCCTTCAAGTCAAGGTACTCGTTGGGTTCCAAATGGCCCACAAAGCTCGGGGTTTTGACCTTGACAAGTATTCTCTCATCCTGATCATTATGATCGAGATGGGGTCAGACCGCTTGATTGTGACCTCTATCAAAATTAGGATGGTCATGTCGCCCTCTAGGATAGTCATCTAGGGGAAAGGCATTTCTAGCATATTCTTCCATGCTATTCATCCTTTCTTCTTCTAGGGTCTCTACTCTCGTATTCAAATTTTGGATGAAACCACTTATGGTATTTAACCTCTCAATAATATCCTTAAAGGCTATAGCAAAATTAAAATCTATTCCATGACTTGACTCTAGGCTCTTTGGGTGATATCTAGCTCCGAACCTAGTAGACATGCAATACAACCGACTCTAGGGATTTTTCTAGACCTAAAAGCTCAAATCACTATGAATTGATCGAAGTACAAGTGGACCAATATTCGAATCCTTGGGCTGGCTAAGTAAGAGGTGGAATTTGTGGGAGGCTCTCCTCACTCTTGTGAGGTTCTAATTAAGTAACCATAATTTGCTTAGGTGTTTGTTGTATACCTCTAGCCTTAGACACCAGCTTACGGAGTCAACTGTAGACCAAACTCGCTCTAAGACTCTTCGTGGCAACTGAACTTGACTTGTTTTAATCCCATTCTTTTAATGTCTAATCGATTTTAGCTTAGGCTTGGGTCAATACACATAAGGTTGGTGATTTTTGGGCCAAGAAAAGATGATGAAATCCTTTCCTTATCTTATAATGGAAGTGCCCTTAGGATAGCTTACAGATGCAAACAAAATGCATACATTGATTCCAAAATAAAATAAAACAGTACCAACTAAATTGTCAAACCAGAAAATGAAACTAAATTACTGAAATTATGAACTTCAAACAAACATGAAATGAAATTGACACTCTAATCAACCCTTAAAGTTCTTCCTAAGTGTAGGAAATTTTAGACTCCAGAAATTCTATTTTGCGAAATAGGTCTCAGAATTCTGTGCACTGATCTCTAACTAACAAAAAAATTAAGCACCAATCCCAGATTTGTTTTCTAGATCTCCACTTGTGAAAATCTTCATTATCAAATCTAGTTTTCAAATCATCAAATTTCATAAATTTCTGACTCCTATGAATGGAAAATATTATTTCTTCCAAGGGTGCATAAATATTTTTCTGAATAGATTTCAGGTGCAGAAGTCAGGACATGTAGGATTTCTTTCAAATGGGTTTTTGGGAATCAAATGATTTTAGATTCCTTTGAAATTTAAAACCCCACTTACCAATCAAGTCTAGAACCTACACAAGAAATTTAAAAATTTTCTGAAGTCTTTGGGAATAGAAATCATAATTTTTTCGAAAACTGTACAGGATACCAGTTAGGTTTTGATGCAGAAAACTACCTAAAGGCAAAACTCTAGCCCTAATCTACCCATGCTCTGATATCAAACTAATGTGGAATAATTTAGATCTAGAGAAAGTAAGCAATCATATTTATTCACAATTAATAGATAACCAGCAAATCAAAAACTATGGAGATGATTATACTAAAATTGAAAAAGACTATTGATATACATGCATGTTGATCAGCCCCTAGATCTAGATTCAGATCATAAATGATTGAGAAACCATCCATGATTAGGGCATCAGATCACAATAAAAAATTTTAGATCTAATTATCAAAAAAATAAGGATCTAACTCTTTACAATAACGATCTACTTAGAAATATATTTTAGAAGCAAAAGATCTCACAAACATGCCGACTAAGATTTCTGGATGATGGAGGAATTGGATGTCAGATCAGGCCACGGTTGGTAGCAAATCCTTCCATTGTCCAAGATCACAGAGATCCGATCCAAGCATGCAAAGAATTGCCTAGAGCAATAGAAATAAATCAGCAATCATGAAAGAAAGGTGGGGGATTTGGGAGAATAGAAAATTATAGGCACTGAAATTGGATCTTGGGGATGGGTGGATTGCCGAGAATTCTTCATCCTTCAATCTTCAAGCCTTGAGGGAGATTTTAGAAGAGAGATGGGAGAGAGAGGAAGAAGGATGGGAGGAAGAGAAGGAAAACAGGAAAAGAAAAAAGGGAGATTAGTAGACTAAGAGGGGAAGAAAGAAGAGAGCACATAGAGAATTAGGAAAAGCAAAATTTTATTTCTCAATCATTTGTTGATTACAAGACCCTCTATTCTCCTTTTTAAAAGAAAATTCTAACAACCTAAACAGAAAGAATGTGTGATCCCAGGATTTGCATGAGGAGGGCATTGGAGATGGGCTGCGTCAATCCGGATGGCGTTCGGTTCTCCATGGCATTCAATTCTTCAAGTTTTGTGCACATGTTCAGAGGTTAAAATTAATCTATTTGGTTTTCTAAGTTCTGTGCATCAATTTTTGCTACCATGAAGATCTTAACTCCCTTGCACGAGAAGAAATCCGGATGCACGATCATGTGGTGTGCCTCATGAGGACTCTTCCTAAATAATCGATTTGAATTCCTCCAAGTGGCTGATTCGAACTGACATGAAACTCCTTAAATGGCTGACATGAAACTCCTCCAAATGATTGATTCTACTAGGACTCAATTAACCCAATTTAAGGATCCGATTGCAATCCCATTATAGGACTCAAAAATAAAAATTACATGACTCAAAATAAAGGGCTCTATCAATAATCGAGCTATAATGAATCACAGTGATTGGTGTCCACATCAAGGATAGTTTCAATATCTTAGTCGACTCAGACTGAGACTGGATCAACTAAGTTGAAGGTGAGTCGATTTAGTCCCAATCTGGATCGATTATGTCTCAAGAGAATAGAAAGAAGGGTTTCGAAAAACTGTGGATGCCACTAGGAGAGTCAACTCAGCACCAGTTTGAGTCGACTCAGTCTTAGGTGAGTCGACTCAATCCTAGCCTGAGTTGACTCAAGCGTAGACTGACTGCGAGATGGATTTTCTGTTTGGATCTAGGATCGGGTTTTGATCCTAGGGGTATTAAGGTTTGGTTTGAGAGGTCTTAAGGAGGCTAACTCAGAGTGTGGACTAGAATTAAGTTCATGAGATGTATGGGTTAGTCTATGGAGTCTTTTAGACTTGGATTGTTGAACCCATTGTAATTGGTATATATACAGATCATTGTAATACCAAGAATGAAAAAAATAAATATAGAACTTTTTTTCCTGAAATGCTAGCCGCCTCTCTCTCTCTCTCACATCCCTAATCTCCAGCTAGGGTTTCACACCAAAAAAATATGTCATCCAATTCAGGCTTCCATGTTCTCCTTGTTCCCTTTTGTAGATTTTCTAGATTAGCACCCAGGTTCCACGCAAGACATCGGTCCATGGCTACTATCAAAGCGGTGCCAGGTTCTAACAGATATTGAGTTTGGCACCGAATCACTATAAAATCATAATGTTTGTGATTGTGTGCCTATTTCTTTACTATTCTCAATCATTACTTATGTTTTAATTTATCTCACTAAGCACTTTTTAGCAAATTCACCATAATTATCTTTTAAATTTTTAAATATCCAATTCATCTCTCCTCTTGGATAGCCATCCTTATACAATAAGTAGTATCAGAGCAGGTGCTCACTTGTTACTCATCTTTTTGAGCTAAAGATACTACGGCAACCCCAATTAGGACTTCATTGGTTGAGAGGCAATCAACCAATAGACCTCTGCTTTTCGATGAGGCCAATTATATCTATTGAAAAGCAAGAATGAAAACTTTCATCCAAGCACAAGATTATGATATGTGGAATGTCATAATGACAGGCCCACACACACCCACAATCATGGTTGATGGCATGTCCATCTCTAAGTCTGAAAAATATTGGGATGAATATGACAAAAAGCAAGCCTAGCTCAATACTAAAGCAATGAATATTTTATATTATGCTTTGGATATTAATAAATTCACTAGGATATCAACATATTTATCTGCCAAAGAGATTTGGGATAGACTTGAAGTCATCCATGAGGGTACTAGTCAAGTAAAGGAATCAAAGATAAATATGTTAGTACATAAATATGAGCTATTTAAAATGAAACCACATAAAACTATCACCAAAATATTCACATGATTCACCAATATTTTAAATGGTTTAAAGAGTCTCGAATGAGACTATACTAATAGTGATGTAGTTTGAAAAATTTTTAGGTCTTTGCCAAAGAATTGGAAGCCAAAGGTTACTGCCATTTAAGAGACAAAGGACCTAAACAAGCTAGCATTGGAGGAGCTCATCGGTTCACTCATGACTCATGATTTGAATATGAACCAAGGGAAGGAAGAAGAGGTAAAGAAAAAGAAGAGCATTGCCTTCAAAGCAGCTACCATCCATGATGAAAATAGTGATTCCGAAGAAGATTCGGAGGATGATGAAGAGATGGCAATGATAACAAGAAGGTTCAAGAAATTCATGAGGAGAAGAAAGAAGTTTGAACCAAGAAAAAAATATACAAGAGAGAAGGTAGCAAAGAAAAAGAAAAAGAATAACCTCTTTGCTATAAGTGCACGAAACCCGGATATTTCCGGATGGATTGCCATTGTTGAAGAAAAGCTCCAAGGATAGATTGCCCATTATAGAAGAAAAGCTTCAAGAAGCCAAAAAAAAAGTACTAAAAGCAACATGGAGCAATGATGATGATTCTTCTTCAAGTCAGGAAGAATGTCAAAAAGAAGAAAAGACAAATCTTTTTCTTATGGCACCAAACGATGAGGGAAATGATGATGATTCAATTTCCAAATTTATATTTGAAGAACTGTATGATAGTTTCAATGACTTTATAATTTTAAGAAGTTATCTCATAAAAATAAAGAACTTAAGAAAGAGAATCAATCCTTAAGTAAAGATAAAGCTAAAGCAGAGGAAAACATGAAGGAATTATAAAGTAAACTAGATGAATCAACTAAAAAGAATGAATCCTTACAAGAAAAAGTAAATAAATTAAAATCTATAATAGATAAATTTACACTAAGTTTTTAAAATTTGTAAATGTTAATTGAACAACAAAAGATGATTTTTGATAAAGCCAGTATAGGATATAATCCATTAAGGAAGTAAAAATTTTTAAAAAATATATTTACATAATCTCAAAATCATGGTAGGAATATTACTTGTTATAGATATAATAAGATTGGACATAAATTTATAGAATGTAAAATAATTAATGCAAGTAAAATCTCTAATTCAAGTAAACCAAAGATAAAATAAATTTAGATTTCAAAAGGAACCATTTGTGCTAACCTTAAAGGACCTAAGTTAGTTTAGATACCTAAATCTACTTGATTGCTTGTGTAGATGTGCTTGACATCCGTGAGAGCTAAAAAAAGATGGTACCTTGATAGCGGATGCTCGAGGCAAATGATGGGAAATAAATCACAATTTATCTCTCTTGAAGCTAAAGATAGAGGTGTGGTGATTTTTGGAGACAATGGTGAAGGAAAGATCATTGATCTCGATAATATCTTGATAACACCCTCCACTAGTATGGAAAATATATTATTAATTGAAGGTTTAAAGCATAATTTGCTTAGCATAAGTTAACTTTGTGATAGAGGCTTTAATGTTTCATTTAAATCATCTCATTGCATTGTAACTAGTTCATTTGATGATAGCTTTAAATTCATAGGAAAGAGATATGACAATGTTTATATTATTGATTTTGATGAACTTAAAAATAAAAATATTGAATGTTTTGTTGCTATGAATGCTAAAGTAAATAAATCTAGTTGGATTTGGCATAATAGATTAGGTTATGCAAGCATGGACTCTTTGGCAAGATTAATTAAACTTGACTTAGTAAAAGATTTACCTAAGATAAATTTTGAAAAGAATAAAATTTGCAAAGTATGACAACTTGGTAAACAAACTAAATCTTAAATCTAAGAATATTGTCTCAACAACTAGACCACTAGAATTACTTCATATGGATTTGTTTGGACCTATCTCAACCACTAGTTTTGGAGGAAAAAGATTTGGTTTTGTCATAATTGATGATTTTTTTAGATTCACTTGGGTACTATTCTTAGCACATAAAGATGAAGCTTTTAATATGTTTGTTGATTTATTTAACAAAATAACAAGTGAAAAAGAATGTAGTATTTTGAAAATAAAAAGTGATCATGGTACCAAATTTGAAAATCATAGGTTTGAGAATTTTTATTCTAAAAATGAAATTAATCATAATTTTTCTGTACCTAGAATACCTTAACAAAATAGGATGGTAGAAAGAAAAAATAAAACTTTAATTGAAATGGCATGGATCATGCTTTGTGAAAGCAACCTTCCAAAATATTTTTGGACGAAAGCTATTAACACTGCATGCTATGTGCTAAATAGAGCATTAATTAAACCTATTTTAAAGAAAACTCCATATGAAGTTTATAAAGAAAAGAAGACTAATGTTTCATATTTTAAAGTTTTTAGATATAGATATTTCATTTTAATAAATGGTAAAGATGAACTAGGTAAATTTGATGTAAAATCAGATGAAGGTATTTTTTTAAGTTATTCATCTAATAGTAGAGAATTTAGAGTATTTAACAAAAGAATATTGATTGTAGAAGAATCGATGCATGTTATTTTTGATGAAACTAACTCTCTTAAAGTAAGAAAAGAAAAGTATGATGTAAATGAATGTAATCTTGAAAAGGAGTTGAAAGATATGGCACTTGAAGACACTCCCTCTTAAGAAAAAGGAGAGGAAGAGCAAGATATTGAAGAACATGTGCCACAACCCTAAGATGAATAAGGTATGTCCAATTTATCAAAAGAATGGAGGTATGATCACAATCACTCTAAGAAATTAATAATAGGTGATCCATCTTATGGTGTTAAAACTAGAGCATCACTTAGAAAAGCTATAAATCACTTTGCATTTGTATCATATTTAGAACTTAAAAATATAATAGAAACTGAAAAACATCCTAATTGGATATTAGCAATACAAGAAGAGTTCAACCAATTTGAAAGAAACAAAGTTTGAAAAGTAGTTGAATGACCTAAAAACTTTTTAGTAATTGAAACTAAATGGGCTTTTAGGAATAAACTTGATGAGAAGGGCAATGTAATTAGAAACAAGGCTAGGTTGGTTGCACAAGGATATAATTAAGAAGAGAGAATCGATTTCGATGAATCTTTTGTACCCGTAGCTAGACTTGAAGCAATTAGATTGCTCTTAGCATTTGCTTGCTTTATGAATTTTAAACTCTTTCAAATGGATGTACAGAGTATTTTCTTAAATAGATTAATTGAGGATGAAGTTTATGTGGAATAGCCTCTAGGTTTTGAAAATCAAAAATTATCTAATCATGTATACAAACTTAAGAAAGCCTTATATGGATTAAAACAAGCACCTAGGGCTTGGCATGATAGATTAAGTTCTTGCTAAACAATAATTTTAAAAGAGACAATGTAGATAAAACATTATTCATAAAAAGAAAATCAAATGATTTATTGATTGTGCAACTATATATTGATGACATTGTATTTGGTGCTACTAATGAAGTCTTGGGTAGAGATTTTACTAGACTTTGCAGGGAAAGTTCGAGATGAATATGATGGGAGAGCTGAACTTCTTCTTCGAACTCCAGATCAAGCAATCAAATGAGGGGATCTTCATCAACTAAAGCAAATACATCAAGAAAATATTAAGAAAATTTGAGATGGAGAATTTCAGAGGAAGTGGCACTCCTATGAGCACAAGTTGCAAGCTTGATCAAGATCAAAAAAAAAAGTAGTAGATCCCAAGCAATATCAAGGTATGATTGGATCCTTATTTTATTTAACTATAAGTAGGTCGGATATAATGTTTAGCGTATGCATATGTGCACGTTATCAATCAAATCCTAAAGAATCTCATGTAGTTACATTTAAAAAAATCTTTAAGTATTTAATAAACACTCAAGATTTAGGCTTATGGTATTCAAAACTATCCTCATTTGACTTAATTGGATATAGTGATTCAGATTTTGCTGGTTGTTACTTAGATAGGAAGAGTACAAGTGGTATTTATCAATTTTTAGAAGTAAATTTGATCTTGTGATTTAGCAAGAAATAAAATTCAATAGTTTTATCTATGGTGGAAGTCGAATATATTGCCGCTAGGAGTTGTTGTGCTCAATTATTGTGGATCAAACAACAACTAGAGGACTATGGTATTACTTGTAATAATATTCCTATTCAATGTGACAGCATAAGTATCATAAACTTAACTAAGAATCCCATATTACATTCAACAGCAAAATATATAGAAGTTAGACATCATTTTATTAGGGATCGTGTGCAAAATAATAACATAACTCTTAAATTTGTGCCAACTGAAAGTCAAATTGTAGATATTTTTACTAAGCCATTAAATGAAGAAAGATTTTATGCAATAAGAAAGCAATTGGCTTGTTTGATCATAGTTGTTGATTTGTTGAATGTACTAAAATGAATGCTTTTTGTTTGATGGATTTTTTTGAATTATTCATGTTTTAATTTCATTAGAAAAGACATGTTTAAATTACATCATTCTTGGCCTTGAAATCTAGATAGTTTAGGTTTGTTCCAGACTGAGCCAGCAAACCCATTTTTTGAGTTGACTAAGTTTTGAGTTGACTAATGAAAAATCTAGTCGACCCATCATTGACCCGACTCAAAATGAGTCTAAGTCGACTCAGTTGTCAGAAATCCTATTTTTTAGTGAGATTTTCTATGGGAGCACTTTTGTTAGTTTCTTGTTTATTTTGAGCTGTCCCACCGATAAACCCCTTAGAACCCTAAATCCATTCCTTAGAACCCCTAATAAATTGCAAATCGAGGAGGATGTTGGATCTATGGTGCCCAAGAAGCATCTTGCTTTGAGAGGGTTTCACAGAGAACGGTGGACC